>NC_044976.1:217930828-217951556 GCF_008728515.1 Papio anubis
TGCAAGCGCATTGTTTCAAAAAGTAAGTGGACCCCTTTGAGTTTGAAGTTTTATTGAAAAGATTAACAAAATTGATAAACTGCTAGCAAGACTAAGAAGATAAGAACTCAACAGACACAATAAAAAAGGATAAAGGGATATGGCCACTGACCCTATTAAATATAAACCACGCATCACAGAATACTATAAACACTCTACACAAACTAGGAAACTCTAGAAGAAATGGGTAACTTCCCTGGAATACATACACTCTCCCAAGACTAAACCAGGGAAGAAGTTGAATCCCTTGAATAACTCAATAGTAGGTTTTGAAAAGGAGGCACAACTACTAGCCTACCAAATCCAAAAAGTCCAGAAACAGAAGGATTCACAGCCGAATCCCATGCCATACCGCAAGCCCTCCAAGTTCTATCCCACAAGTATAATCCTCCCACCTCCTGCCTCCTTAGTGGCGCCTATCTGTCCCATGCCCAGCACCCCAGACCACATCCTCGATGAACACTGGCGCAAAAAATCCCCTTTCAACAAAAAGTCCCAACTGCTTTCATCCACATGCAGCTGCCTCACCCACCAATAACGACCCAGGCATATAAATAGAACTAAAGATGTGCTTACATGATTATCATGATGCAGAAGATTTTGACAAAATCTTAACAGCCTCTTTGCGCTAAAATCCATCTAATAAATTTGCATTGATGGAACATCTCTCAAAATAATAACAGCTATTTATGACAAACCCACAGTTGATATCATACTGAATGGGCAAAAACTGGAAGCATTCCCTTTGAAAACTGGCACAAGACAGGGATGCCCTCTCACCACTCCTATTCAACATAGTGTTGGAAGTTCTGACTAGGGCAATCAGGCAAGAGAAAGAAAGGGTAATTCATTTAAGAAAAGAAGTCAAATTCTCCCTGTTAGCAGATGACATGATTGTATATTTAGAAAACCCCATTGTCTCAGCCCAAAATCTCCTTAAGCTGATAAGCAACTTCAGCAGAGTCTCAGGATACAAAATCAATGTGCAAAAATCACAAGCATTCTTATATACCAGTAACAGACAGACAACCAAATCATGAATGAACTCCCATTCACAATAGCTTCAAAGAGAATAAAATACCTAGGAATCCAAAGTTAAAAGGAATGTGAAGGGCCTCTTCATGGAGAACTACGAACCACTGCTCAGTGAAATAAAAGAGAACACAAACAAATGGAAGAACATATCATGCTCATGGATAGGAACAATCAATATTGTGAAAATGGCCATACTGCCCAAGGTAATTTACAGATTCAATGCCATCCCCATTAAGCTACCAATGACTTTCTTCACAGAATTGGAAAAAAAAAAACTGCTTTACATTTCATATGGAACCAAAAAAGACCCTGCATTGTCAAGACAATCCTCAGCCAAAAGAACAAAGCTGGAGGCATCATGCTACCTGACTTCAAACTATACTACAAGGCTACAGTAACTAAAACAGCATGGTACTGCTACCAAAACAGAGATAAAGACCAATGGAACAGAACAGAGCAATTTAGGAGACATATTTCAGGAAATTGCCCATGAAGATTTCCCCCACATTGTTAGAGAGGCCAATATTCAAATTGAGAGCACTGAGTGAGAACACATTTGGTCTCCCCTGTGAGCCCTTTGGTCCCCTGCTCATCACCAGGAAGGGCCCCTGGTGTAGGCCCATGACACAGCTGGAACACTCTGGGTCAGTCACACCTATCGGTAGCAGCTCTGCATTTCTCCATATTCGTGTGGGGTAAAGTGTGGTTGGTTGGAGGAAAGAAGATACTCTGGCTTTTTGAGTTGCCAGAGTTCTTGCACTGGTTTGTTCTCATCTGTGTGGGCTCATATCCCTTTAACTGTGCTGTCATTTCGGCACATTTCAGTACTTCTTTTCTGCAAGACACAACACAAGAAGTCCATCACTAAGATACATAGTCATCAGATTCTCAAAGATGGAAAACAAGAAAAATGTTAAAGGCAGCTAGAGAAAAGAGGCAAGTCACCTGCCAAGGAAACCCCATCAGGCTAACAGCAGATCCTTCAGCAGAAACCCTACAAACCAGAAGAGGTTGGGGGCCTATGTTCAGCATTCCTAAAGAATATTCAAACCAAGTATTTTATATCCAGCCAAACTAAGCTTCATAAGCAAAGGAAAGATAAGTTTCTTTTCAGACAAGCAAATGCTAAGGGAGTTCATTACAACCAGACCTGCCTTACAAGAGGTCCTGAAAGGAGTGTTAAATGTGGAAAGAAAAGACCATTAGACCAGGCACTACCAAAAGACACTTAAATACGTAGACCATTGACACCATAAAGCAACCACACAAACAAGCCTGCAGAAAAACCACCTAGGAATAGGATGACAGGATCAAATCTACATGTATCAATGTTAATCTTGAATGTAAACAAGCTAAATACCTCATTTAAAGGGCACAGAGTGGGAAGCTGGATAAAGAAGATTCAAAGATATGCTGTCATCAAAGGACCCATTTAACGTGCAATGACACCAATAGGCTCAAAGGGATGGAAAAAAATCTACCAAGCAAATGGAAACAAAGCAGGGGTTTCAATTCTAATTTCGGGCAAAACAGACTTCAAAACAACTAAGGTCACAAAAGACAAAGATGGCCATAATATAATGGTACAGGTTTCCATTCCACAAGATCTAACTATCCTAGATATCTATGCATACAACACAGAAGCACCCAGGTCCATGAAGCCAGTTATACAGAGACCTACAAAGATACTTAGACTCCCACACAGTAAGAATGGGAGATTTCAGCATCCCACTGACAGTTTTGAGGCAAAATAACAAAGATACTTGAGACCTAACCTCAACACTTGGCCAAATGGACCTAACAGACATCTTCACAACTCTGAACCCCAAAACAGTAAACATTCTTCTCACCTGTACGTGGCATATACTCCAAAATTGACCACACAATCTCACACAAAACCACCCTCAGCAACTGAATTATAGCAACCATACTCTTGGATCACAGTGCAATAAAAATAGAGACCAATACTAAGAAAATCACTCAAAACAGTTATATGAAAATTAAACAATATGCTAATGGTGACCTTTGTAGACAACCAAATTAAAGCAGAGATCAATAAATTATTTGAAACTAATGAGAAGATAAAACACACCAGAATCTCTAGGATGTAGCTAAAGCAGTGTTAAGAGGAGTTTGCAGCACTAACTATCCACATGAAAAGTCAGAAAGACCTAAAATTAACAACCTAACATCACACTTAGAAGTAGATAAACAAGAGTAAACCAACTCCAAAACTAGCAAAGAGTAATCAAAATCAGAGCTTCATGGGAGGAAATTGAGATGTGAAAAACCATATAAAAATAACAAATCCAGAAGTATTTGAAAAAAATAAAGACTAAAAATAGACCACTAGATAAAGAGAAGTTACAAATAAGTACAATCAGGATTGACAAAGGGTTCGTTACCACCAACCCCACAGAAAAACAAAGAAAACCCTCAGAGACCACTATCAACAGCTTTATGCACACAAACTAGAAAATCTAGAAGTCAATTTCTGGACACATACAACCTCCCAAGATTGAATCAGGATGAAGCTGAGTCCTTGAACAAATAAAAAGTTCTGAAATTAAATTAGTAATAGAAAGCCTACCAACAACAAATAGCCCAGGACCAGACAGATTCATAGCTAAATCCTACAAGATGTAGAGAAAGAGCTCATGTCATTCCTACTGAAAGTATTCCAAAGAATTGAGGAGGAGAGACCCCCTCCCTAACTTATTCTATAAGGCCAGCAACATCCTGATACCAAAGCCTGGCAGACACACACACACAGACACACACACACAAAGGAAAACTAGAAAATTCAGGCCAATATCCTTGATTAACATAGATGCAAAAATCTTCAAAATACAATCTAACAACACATCAAAAAGCTTATCCACCATGATCAAAGTAGGCTTCATCCCTGGGATGCAAGGTTGGTTCAACATCACATCACATAGACAGGGGTAAAAACAAAAACCGCATGATTATCTCAATGCATTCAGAAAAGGCTTTTGATAAATTTCAACTCCCATTTGTGTTATATTGAAGAAATATACCTCAAAATAACAAGAGCCTTCTATGAAAACTCCAGTGAACATCATACTGGAATGGGCAAAAGCTGGAAGCATTTCCTTAAAAACCAGCACAAGACAAGGAAGCCTTCTCTCACCACTCCTACTCAATATAGTATTGGAAGTTCTGGCCAGAGCAATCAGGCAAGAGAAGGAAATAAAAGGCATCCAAATAGGAAGAAAAAACCTCAAACTATCCCTGTTTGCAGACATGATACTATAGCTAGCAAACTCCATGGTCTCTGTCCCAAAGCTCCTTGATCTGATAAATTCAGCAAACAAGGTACAAAACTCAGACTTCCTATGCACCAATAGCATTCATGCTGAGAGCCAAATAAAAAATGCAGTCTCCTTGATAATAGCCACAAAAATAAGATATCTAGGAATACAGCTAACCAGAGAGGTGAAAGATCGATCCAGTGAAAATTACAAAACACTACTCAAAGAAATAAGAGATGAAACATCAAATGGAAAAACATTACATGCTCATGAATAGGAAGAATCAAATATCATGAAAATAGTCATCCTGCCCAAGGCAATTTATAGATGCAATGCTATTCATTTAACACTACCTATGGAATTCTTCACAGAATTAGAAAAAAGTGTTTTAAAATTCACATGGAACCAAAAAAGAGCCCAAATAACCAAGGCGATCCTAAGCAAAAAGAACAAAGCTGGAGGCATCACACTACCCAACTTTAAATCATACAACTAGGGCTACAGCTACCAAAACAGCATGGTACTGGTACAAAGACAGACCAATGGGACAAAGTAGAGAGCCCAGAAATAATGACACATCTAAAACCATCTGACATTCAACAAGGTGAACAAAAACAAGTAATAGGGAAAGATCTCCCTGTTCAGTAAATGTTGCTAAAATAACTGTGTAGCCATAATGCAAAAGATTGAAACTGGAACTCTTCCTTATCAATCTTGAGTTGATTTTTGTATATGGTATAAAACACTTATGTGTAAAATCTAAAACCATAAAACATCTGGAAGGTAACCTAAGAAATATCATTCTAGACATAGGACCCAGAAAAGATTTTATGGTGAAGATGCCAACAGCAAGGTGAAGCAAGGTCACCAAAAGCAAAAACTGACAAATGAGATCTAATTAAACTAAAGAGCTTTTGCACAGTGGGCAAAGCATATTAACAAATACTTTTCCAAAAAAGACTTACATGCAGCCAACAAGGATATGAAAAATACTCAATATCACTAATCATTAAAGAAGTCCAAATAAAAACCACAATGAGATACCATCTCACACCTGTCAGTGCGGCTACTAAAAAGTCAAAAAATAACAGATGTTGGTTAGGTTGCAGCGAGTAGGGAATGCTTATATACTCCTGTTGGGAATGTAAATTAGTTCAGCCATTGTAAAAGTAGGTTGGCGATTTCTGAAAGAACTTAAAATAGTTACCCTTTGACCCAAAGGAGTATAAATCATTCTACCATAAAGTCACACACACACACACACACATTCATCACAGCGTTGTTCACAATAGCAAAGACATGGAATCAACCTAAATGCCCATTATAATAGTAGACTGGATAAAGAAAATCCTGTACATATACGTCATGGAATACTATGCAGCCAGAAAACAATATCGTGTTCTTTGTGGCAATGTTGATGGGGCTAGAGGCCATTATCCTAAGTAAACTAGTACAGAAATGGAAAACCAAATACCACATATTTTCACTTATGAGTGGGAGCTAAACAGAGTACCTATGGACACAAAGAATAGCAGACCCCCCGGGCCTAGCTGAGAGTGAAGGTAGGGAGTAGAGTGAGGACTGAAAAAGTACGTATCAGGAACTATGCTTATTACTTGGGTGGTGAAATAATCAGTGACATGCAATTTACCTATATAACAAACCTGCACATGGACCCCTCAACCTGAAATAAAAGTTAAAAAAAAAAAAAACTCTTAAAGAAAAAAAGAATGTCTCAAGGGCAAATGCTGTTAGAATAAAACTACCAATCCTGAATTGTAAACTCAGCTATACTATCATTCAAAAGGGTAGTCAGACAGGAGAAATAGGTTTAGATCTATTGTATAACAGGATGATTGCAGTTTATATGTATGTATTATGTATTTTCAAATGGCTAGGGTATAGGTTTTAAATATTCCCATCACTCAAAATTATAGGATGTGAAGTAATTGATATGTTGATTAGCTTGTCTTTCCAAAATGTATATATATGTGTGTATATATATATATACACACAATGTGTTGTACACCATACATATATGCAATGTTTGTCAATTAAAATATAAGTTTAAAAATTTGAAACAAAACGGTAATAAATTAAAAAGATCAAATTAACAAAAGATATTTTCTGGCCTGTTTTGAAACACGAGTGTTTACCACTCAGTGAACGGACTATTATGTTTAAACCATACATACAGAAGAATCGAGATGTTAGGAGAAAAAACAGCAATGAAGATTTAGAAGCTGGAAAGCCAAAGGAAACTGTTTTTGACATAAAAATCTCAAAGCAGAACACTGAGCTGGTGATTGAAGTTCAGAAGCAAGTTGGTTCCTATTGGAAGAACTCATCAGGGCTAAATGCTACAGGTAACGCTGAGATGGGAGGCTTGGCTGAAAGTTTGTACACAAACTGTTACACACCCACTTCAGTTAGACGACCCTTCCTCCCCGACCTGACAATGCTAGCTGGGGAGGTGTTGTGCCCAAGGGGCTCTGGGATTGGAAAACAGACGTCGTGTGGGTTAAGTGGCAAGACTGCGCCCTGTATTGTGAAGCACGCCAGCTCATTCCCCAGCGTGGGTCTCAGAATGCTGGCAGCCCCCAGAAGGATTTGCAGAGGAAGCAGACCACACCAAAGAAAACACCTAGCAATACCGACATTTGAGGTTTCCAAAATAAATCATTTTCATCATAGTTTAGTGAATCCCACTTGTTATCAAGACTTGTCCTTATCCAGAGACTTTAACATTAGAAGGAGAAAGACAGGGATTCTGCCCGGCTTGAGGAAAACTTCTGGAAATAAAAGGCAGAAATCATACAGATCAGTGAAAAATCAGTGAAAATACAGTATGCAGCAGAATTGAGAAACTTTCTATAAAGATAACTGACTAATCTAACATGAGAGAAGAACACAAGAACAGATATTAAGCTAGAACCCAAGTGTTTTGGGAGTTCTTGAACATTTAGATTATGACAGTGTAGACTATAAAGGACAAGACAGAGATGCAAAAGAAGGTAGAACAAGATATCCAGTTAGAGAGTCAGCAGGCAAATCAAGTAATAGAAATTCCAGAGGAAAAAAATGTTTTAAATGGAAGGAAAGCACATATTCTAGTCAAGTTTCAAAACAAAAATTCTGGAACTGAAAGACATTTCAAGACTAAAAGGTTCATCAATTGCCCAACACAATTGTTAAAAAGAGCCCTTATGAAGACATACTATGAACATTTAACACAACTGCCAAAGAGCCTAAGGCCTCAGGGGGTGAAAAATTAGTTCACACACAACATATCTAAAATTAAGAGCACTGAACTCCCAGTAGAAATACCGAACATTAGAAGACAATGGAGGGACATCCTCATATTCATGAGGGAAAGCTTTCCTCAACCTACACATTGACACCTCGCCAAGTCTACTGTCAAGTGGCAGGATAAAAGAAAATCATTTTCAAACATACAAGGCCTCAAAAAAAATTCCTCCCACGTATTTTGTTTATAAACCTGTTGAAAGATATGCTCAATGGGGAAGTTCTAAAGTAGAAGACGTGGTACAGACAGTCAAGAATCCAGAGGGTCCTGGTGAAGAGGCAGCATCCCAGGAGGACCTCGTGCAGCCCTGAGGCAAACAGTCTGGATGGAAGCAGCAGAGCAGGGGTGGTAGAAGGCAGGGCCTGTGAAGACCACAGTGAGATTTCTTGAAGCAGTCACAATTTTAACAGGATATTTATCAGAAGGAAATACATATAGACAGATTAGTCAGTTTTCTTTCATATATGCACATATACATATATATATACACACACATATATATACACACATATATGTATCTCCTAGCTACTGGGGAGGCTGAGGTGGGAGGATTGCTTGAGACCAGGAGCTCAATCTCTTTGACCCAGCTTGTCAAAGATGACCAACCCTCAAAACTCCTGTCCTGTCCCCACGCCAAAGCGATCACAACTCTGACTTCTGACATGGTATTCTATCAGTGTCGGTCTTCCATCTATGCTCTTTAGACCTATCTGCCTCTCAGAGCATGCTCAGAGGAGACCGCACCACACAGCCTGCTTGTGCCCCAGCTTGCCCTCTGCACTTGCTCTTCTGCACGTCACTGATGGCAACTAGTTTGGGGACCTTGTTCACCAAGTCAGGTTTTGTGAGGTGAAGTCACATTTTGTTCATAACCCTCTACACTCTTCATTAACGGCTGGGACTCTGGAAATAAGCTCATTCTGATGGAAAGGCTGATAAGGAATCTGTTTTCTGTTCTTTTTAAAAATTATTTTAATCTTCCCGTTTTTGTGTCTTTTGTCTTGAGTAATTTGGGATATACCAGTATTTGAAATACACATCTTTGTAACCAGGTCACAATGATTTTGCTTGGATTGTTTGGTGGCCTCGGACACAGGGTTCAGAAGCATCTTTCAATGTCGTTTCTTTTTATCTCATCTTGAATTACTTGTGTATTTGTTGTTTGTGCACGTTTATGTCCATGTACATTGATATGGGATCTTCTCACTACAAAAATCAGGGTCCCCCTTCCTAAAATTCCGGCTAAATACTAAAGGGTTTTAAACCAAAAACAAAAGTCTAAGTCTCCCTTAACCATCTGAATAGGGCCCTCCTCTCAGCAAGGGCATTCCAAAGTTAACCTGAAAAACTAGTTCAGGCCATGATGGGAAGGAAGAGTTTGACGTGCCTCACTATACCCTCCCCTCCCTTGTGGAATTACTGATAGAACAGATTCTTTAAGTCTGATAAAGATTAAAAAAAAAAAAGTTTACAATCTATATTTTCTCTGAAGCCTGCTTGCTGGAGGCCTCATCTACAAGACAAAGTCTTGGTCTCCACAACAAGCTCTTACCATAACCAGACATTTCTTTGTACTGATAACTTTCAGCTAATTGCCAATCAACATCTTTGAATCTGCCTCTGACTTAGAAATGCACACTTCCAATTGTTCTGTGTTTCCAGGTCAAACCACGGTACACCTTCTACATACTGACTGATGTCTTACATCTCCCTAAAATATGTTACACCAAGTTGTGGCCCAGCCACCTCGGGTCCATGTTCTCAGCATCTCCTGAGGGCAGTTCCATGGGCCATTGGTCACTCATATTTGGCTCAGAATAAATCTCTTAAAATATTTTACAGGGTTTGACTCTTTTTGCAGGTTAAAGTATACAATTCTACTTATATAATTTTCAATGAATAGTAAAAATTAAACTGTAGTATTTAGGAATATTTATCCAGTAATGCAAGAAAAAGTCCAGGGAATAATTACTATGAAATTCATTTGGCAAAATAACTGATCAATATTCTTCGCTGTCAAGACCCAACAAAAGAAATGTTAGAAACTTAATTGAAATGTTGTGACTGAAAATTTCTTAGTCAAGGTTTATTAAGCCAACATTAGAGTATGCCTAGAAAGATAAGAAGCCATACGAACACCTGTGGCTGTTTTTCCAAAGAGGTTTCTAGAACATTCAGCATGTATCCATTTTCTCAAGGTGGGGGAAGGCACATAGGAAGACGGGCAGGTTGGTGGTAAAGTCAGTGGTTGCATTTCTGTGAGACTTCAGTTAGTGCCCAGTCAATGTACATTTGACACAAGATAAGGTGCATGTTTGAAGAGAAAGAAGGAGCCAAGGAAGAGTCAACTCTGTAGAAGTGCCTGGGTAGGTGGAAGAATGATTTGTCTCATCTGGTCTTTGTTCTGCTCCTGGAAAGCAGCTTGTCATCAACATTATCAGTGTGGAATTAAGCAGACTTTAATTTTAGGAGTTAGACGCAGTCCCTCACAGATGCCTGAGACTCTTACCTTTCCCTGGGATCTGGCTGATGGATAATGCTATTTGATAGTCACAGCTCTGTATTGGGAAGAGGGTGTTTGAGTGACTGAGCCTCCAGGCTTAACCTTTACTTTTGCATAAAAGTTTAGGGGTCTTGAGAGTTTGAAATTTCCTTTACAAATTGCAGGAAACTAGGCAAAAAATAAAAACTAAATTCAGTGTGGGATCCTGAATGAGATCTTGGAAAAAGGAATTGTCATGAGTAGAAAAACTGGTGAAATGTAAATTTGCTCATTCTGATCATTGTTTTATGGCTATTGAAATGTCAAGATTAGGCCAGGCATGATGGCTCACACCTGCAGTCCCAGCACTTTGGGAGGCCGAGGTGGGTAGATCATCACCTGCGGTTAGGAGTTCAAGGCCAGCCTGGCCAATATGGTGAAACCCTGTCTCTAAAAATACAAGAAAATAGCCAGGTGTGGTGGTGGGTGCCTGTAATCCCAGCTACTTGGGAGGCTGTGGCAGGAGAATCACTTGAACCTGAGAGACGGAGGTTGCAGTGAGCTGAGATCGTGCCATTGCACTCCAGCCTGGGCAGCAGGGGCAAAACTGTCTCAAAAGAAATGTCAGCATTAAGAGAAATTGAGTGAGGGCTACACTGGAAACTCATCGTGTTAATTTTGCCACATTTTTGCTTGTCTAAAGTAGTTCAAATGAAAGGGACATTTAGAATAATGCCTGTCTTTGCCCTGGGGCATGTGTGGTGATCAAAGCACAGGACGGCTCTGGATGCTGGTGATGTTGTTTCCTGACAGGGTGCGGGATTATTTCATGAGTGGTTTCACGACGCTTTTGAGATGATTAAGAATGAGTTTTGCATTGGCATTTCTAGGGTTATATATTTCATATTTCATAAGAGATTAACACTGATTTATAATGTGATTTTCTTAGAAGCCCTGCTGTTGCCTGTGTCATTAAGTGCTGATTCAATTAACTCCCTAAAATTACAAAGTAGCTGGAATTAAATATCCTCAAGCAAAGTCTTCTTTCCCCTATGTTGTAGGCCTTTCAATAACTCTTTCCTCTATGTTTTACCAAATCAAATGAGGGATGTTAACTACAATATTTAAAGCTATTAACTTCTATTATATCTATAATTACAAAAATATACATGGAGAAAAAAACTTTGGCAAATTATTTGGCAATAAATGATCATAGATTCAAGGTTTTTATACAATTCATTTTTTCCAATTGATTCTGGAGATTGCAGAGTAAAAAGGAGGCATAGCATGTAAAGCACCAAGACAACGAAATAGCTGCCAAAATGCAGAAAATGTCTAATAGCAAATAGAAAAATGTCACCATCAGTCCATCCGAGGTGCCTATAATACATTCTTCATTTTTGTTTTGTATTTTGTATTCTCCTAATGACACAGGCGGTTTTAAAGAATCCAGAACGCATGGTGTTTCAGGAGGATGTCATGTTACTAACCGGCCACCAGGTGGCAGGAGGATGAGGCCACGGTGTCCCATAGTCGCACCTGCAGGATGCCTAATAGACTCCACAGATAATCACTTGGGACTGTGTCTTCATGTCTAGATTTCTCCTTTCTGTACGGATAGATCAAGCCAAGGGAAAGCGAGGAGATATCTAACTAACTTAGATGCAATCGCAAATGTCTGAGTGCAGCGCCTGAGGTAGAATCTATTCCACGGATCCAGAGAAACTCCTGATGAGAGCTTTGCCCAGAGAACCCACAGAAGACGGCCTGGCTGGATCACTAAGGCAGAGCCCCCATCGCCTGAAGGAGCAACAGTTACAGGCTTAGAAAACGTCCACTCTAAGAAGCCTCTCATTCTTCAACTATGATCGACTCTAAGCAAGGTAGTCAACTACGGCACAGAGAGGTTAGGTAACATGCTCAGGGCACACAGCCCAGAGATAAACAGGCCAATATTCAGACTCCAATGGGTTCAGCTCCAAGCATATGGCCTTATCCACCCTCAAATTGCCTTTGAAATTGGGAGAATGGGTGGAAATAATTAAAAAACAAATATTCATGGGGAAAAAACCTTATAAAAAGCTATTCAACACCTGAACAATCTGTGACTGGACATATATGCCCATATCACACAGTATTTTAGTGAAATCTGTGGGCACCAAGAGGAGATGCACAAACTACAACTAGTACACTCAGAGCAGGGACATTTTTCCACACTAAACGGGAAGCCATCACCAGAGAAGCCACCATAAAACCAAGATTATAGAGAGAATGTTTTGGGAGTATGGTGGACTAACTTCTAAACAAATAATTTGCACTTTGAAATGAAGTGACAGGTGTCACCTTATAACACAAAATCATGCCACATTATACAAGGAACTCCACACCGTGAGGAATTCTCACTACAACTTTTAATTGCCCAGAGACAAATTTATTGAAATCAACAGCCACTGAACATCTATTACATGCTGCAAATTATATGCATTGGAAAAGCATAAGTATGACACTTTGTTCACAAAGGAGCAAGTTTGTAGTAACGACAGCAGTTGATGTTATTTTGTCCTTGTTTTTCACATAATTCTAGTTAACATATTGAGTGTCTACTATTTTCTAGGTACCATGCTGGACACACATCATGAATTATCTGACAAACATGTTGTGCTAAATTCATATATTCAATGCAAACGAGGGGGAGTCCTAAAGGTTGTCCTACAATCCAGATAGCTCTACTAGCTTGTTAACTACTTACCTGTTCTCCAAGATGATCCTCTTCTCTCACGCTTTTGACAGGACCACCCTGATCTTTCCTCAGAAGCTCTCATTGATTCTAACTGCACTGAGAAGATACGAACCATGTGAAGGGAGCCGAGTGGTGACACATGTGCTCTGCCTGACCTCCTGCTGTTGGCAGTGACTTGGCCATGACTCTACAAAAGGTCAGTCTGTTTCTGTGCTTTCGGCCACTCTCAAAGGCCATCTTTCTGGAAGTTTCCTCCATTTCTCATATATCAATTTTCTTTTTGTACTGAATTATTCCTTTGAACTTTATACTCAGTATCACAATGACAGCAACATTAACACATTGGTATCACATGTTCTTCTAGTTATAATCCACTTTACAAAAAAATCTAACTTTATACTCAAACTTACCTTATCTACTTCCTCTCCCTTTATTTTACCCTGAATCTCTAAGCATATCTCCATTACAAATTGTCCAAGTTACAAATAACCTTCGTGTTGCTAAATACCATAACCAAATCTCATTTCAACCATAAACTGTACTTGTTGCAGTTGCTGACACTATCTTTTAAACACTTTCTTAGATTTTTTCTTACCTCATAAAACCCTCTTTTCTAATTTTTCATGTGACACCAGCTGCCTCAGATGTCAAGCTTTAAGAAAATTCTCAAAAAACCTGTTTTTAAACACTTTGTACTCTGAGGAATATTAAATGTATACCTATGTTCAGAACTCTGATATGAACTGCAATTGACTTTACATATAGCTCCAATATCTTTATGTATTTATTTTGAGATAAGGTCTCACTCTGCCACTCAGGCTGGAGCACAGTGGTGCCATCACTGTTCACTGCAGCCTCAACTTCTCAGCCTCCCAAGTAGCTGGGACTACAGGTGGGTGCCACCACACCCAACTAATACTTGTATTTTTGGTAAAGATGAGGTTTTGCTAATGTTGGCAGGCTGGTCTCCAAACTCCTGAGCTCAAGAAATTCACCCTCCTTGGCCTCCTACAGTGCTGGGATTACAGGTGTGAGTCAGTGCACCCGGCCTAGCTTAAATACCTCATAGATATTACCAAATTATCTTGACAAGTGAATTCTTGACTTCTGCTACAGGCCACCGTAGTTTTCCAAATCTCAAAAATTCCATTTTTTATTCACTTGGGCCCAAACCAATAAGTTATCCTTCACTCTACATCTGTTGCCGACATATGCCAAATCCATGAGCTAAATCCTTTTTGGTGTCCACCCTACCCAAGGCATCACTTGTTTCTCATCTTTGAAATCTCCTGAATTATCTTCCTGTATCCATATTTCCCTTTGTTGTATTTTCCTACACCACAGGCACAGTGATGCTTTTAGACGTGTCTGTTATCACGTAACACCCACATGAAAAACTCCAAGGGCTTCCCACCCCACTCAGCCTAATTCAAAGTGCCTTAAGGGTTGTTGTTGAACCACACACAACTTGGAAAGTGAAGTTTCTGGCCATGGATGTTAACGAACCTGGTGTCCTGTTAATACTGTCAAGGAAAGTGGCAGCCGTGTTCTTTGATGCTAAGTACTAGAGTCTATTCCCTGTGCGTAGCTGTGTCAGGTTGAGCCTCCACCCATTCATACTCGGTTCTGTGCAATTCACCAGCAATTTTTGTGGCCTAGTATTTGACAGCTGCTGTCTGTACTCAAGAGGGTCCGAGATCCAAAGATAATATTAGAGCTTATAGTTACTTGGGGTCAATAGTATAATAAGAAACTTGACTAAAGTGTGTGCTTTATCTTCTTTGCCACTTGTGAATTGACATTCTTTTACTCTATTGCTACAAAACTAATCACAGAATTTGACTGTAAACATTTGATAGCTTTTGTAGATTCTTTCATTTTGTGTTGTTTAAACATGAACATATATTGTGAAACAGATCTAGTTCAGAGTGAAAGTTTGCTGTGAACTCTAATATCTGGGGTTTTTCTTCCCTAGAGAAAATAAATTTAACTGAATAAACCATTCTTGATACTTCCCTGAAAGGTCTCTGCATAACAGAACATCTTTCCCTTGCTCCCCTGAGGAGCAAGAATCCAGACAGGGTGAATCATCCTAACTGCCAATAGTAAGGAGACGTTGACAGCTGACCAAATAATCTCCAGGGAAACAGGGCACACGGAGGAAGGTCTTTGGAGCCTTACCCTCTTGGCAGTGACTGTAAGCATCACTTGTGGCGACTTTCTGAGCAGATGAGGAACGTGCAAGCCCCTTTTTAATGCCCCTGTGATGTCCTTGTTTGAGGCTGTAGGTGAGAGGGTTGAGCACGGGTGTGACAATGGAATAGAGGCTGACACTACCTTGTCCTGCTCGGGGGCGTGGAACGACCGGGGCAGCACGTATGTGTAGAAGGCAGCTCCATAGCAGATGCTAACCACAGTCAAGTGGGAGGAACAGGTGTGAAGGCCTTTCTGTGACCTTCAGCAGAGCGCATGCAGTGGACAGTTAACAAGACGAGGAAGTAGGAGGTGGAGACGATCGAGATGGGGATGAGCAACATGAGGACACAGCAGCTGCACATCAGTTTCAGACAAGGACGTGTCCGCACAGGCCAGTTTGAGAACCGCTGGGATCTCACAGAATAAATGGTCGATACTGCGGGAGCCACAGTCAGGGACAGTCATAGTGATGGGAGTGAGCAGAAAGCCCAGTGAGGAACCACCAAACAGAGACCTGAGCAGCCAACCGGGGTACATCTTGGTCCCCATCAGGACTGGGTATCTCAGAGGGTTTACAGGCATTACGCCCAGCGGTCCTTACATGAGGCCCAGTAGGAAAGAACTCAGACCAATCATAATGGTCACGTAGCAGAGAAGATCTAGGATTTCTACAGGCCACAAAATGGTTCTCTGGGAACCACGTCCACCAGGAGCTCTGGGGCAGTGGTGCCGACGAAAAGGGTGTCCATGAGGGCAGCTGGCTGAGCAGAAAGCCCATGGGGTGTGGAGGCGACAGTCCACCTGAACCAAGAATATCATGACCAAATTTGCAGTTACAGCCACTGCGAAAACAGCCAAGATCACTGTGAATCTGATCCCGTGGCCTCACCCCTTCGCAGAAGCCGGAGGTGAAGTCAGGATGGCGTGTTAGTCCTTCGCTGTGGCCCACCCCAGTCAGGGCGAGGCGGAAGACAAGGCCAGGGAGGAGGCAAGAACCGTTCAAGATGGGAAGGTCTCTGCAGTGGAAGCTGACACTTCTGAGGTACCGTCAGGATGAAAGCTTCAGGGTAGAGAGGCTAGAAAGACCAGCCCAGATCAACATGCATCCTTAAAGCGGAAACCGTGAAAACGTTTCCCGTCAGAACTTCTGCTTCTGTGACATGTGTTCGCCATTTAACTTGCGGAGGTCACTGACGCCTCATGATACAATTGCAATGTCCCCTACACAAGAGCAGGTTTTAACCATGTCTATTTCTGTCCATATGCTGCATTTCTCGTATCCAGGACGTTATCTTGGCCCTTGAGTAGAAGGGTTAAGTGATGCTGGATTGGAAGAGCGGGATGCTTGATTCATTGATTGTCAAAATGGATAAAGGGGAGTGAAGTAAATCACTGAGGAAACGAAGGGTTAGGATAACTTTTGGGGCTTCGTTGAATAAAATGTTCCCTATGTTTTATTATTTGTATAAGTTTAAGGACGAGTGCAGTGTCATGACATGGATATGTTGCATAGTGGAGTCTTGTCCTTCAGTGTAACCATAATTCAAATAGCGTGGGGTTGTGCTCATATTCATTCCTCACCCTTCGGTCCCCTTTCCTACTCTTCCAAGTCTTCGATGACTATATTACGCCACTGTATGTCTAAAAGTTGGGACTCCTCCCTGTTCTTTATGCTGTTTTGCTAACCTTTTTGCAGATCTTCCTTCAGATAAGTTAGAGGGTGAAGAAAACTATTTGCAAAAACTCCAGAATTAAAATTTTTAAAAAGCAGTTTATGACACTAAGCTGACTCCTTGCATTGCTCTCCATTGCTCCTGTAGGTTTGGGAAATGGGCAGGGAAATTACAAGGGAAGTGTTGGCAGGTTGAAGCTTTGTCACCAGGAGACAAGGAGCAGGGTTCACCAAGCTACATGTCTGCCAGCATTTACCAGAACTGAGGCCAGAGCTAAACACAGGCTTAGAAAGCTATGGACATGTATGGGAATGTGACAGCAACAGGCCAGTTTAAGGAGGGATTTTATCTTTAAATCAGGTGGAAGATTCAAATGTTAGACAAAAAGAACCACACATGTAGCAAAAATTACCACCCCCTGGCCTACTACCCCTCATCCCCTGCATGGCAGGCCTCAGTGGCTTGAGTCTCAAACATTTATTAAAGGGGGAGCCTAGGTGTGCGCTGCAAGGCTTTTTCCCCCTTTCACATGTTGCTGGACACCTTGGCTCCGCTATCTAGTGTTGCCAGATTTAGCAAATAAAGGTACAGGATGCTCAGCTATGTTTGACTCTTAGTAAAAAAATCTGTTTTAGTTCATAATGTACTTACACCAAAAAAAGGTTCACCGTTTATCTGAAATTCAAATTTAGCTGGTTGTCCTTTACCATGCTGAAGTCATACCTGGTTTCACAAAGGTACCAGAATTGTAATGACCTTGAAAAGTGACCAGTAGAATCAGTACAAATTAATGGAGTCTAAAAAAAGTTATATACTAACATCAAAATTAAACTGGCTTGTTCCCAATTTACCTGTGATTGATACATTCAGATTACTGTGAAAGGGGCTAAGGACTGACCTCCTCTGTCAGGCCTCCCAGAAATACTCTGGTCAAAACTCTGTCAGTGAGTCTTAACCTCCTGATACTTTAAATTCTGTCTTTCCCAAGGATAACTGAACACAATTATCATCTAAAAATACATTCTGCTAATTCAAAGTCCAAAAATATAAAACATAACTCCAAAAACTTCCTGAACCCAACTCCACACTATGAGAAGAGAGAATATCTGTCATATTAAACAACAAATAGTCGATTCAAAGTCACGCTAAAACAGCCTGGTGTGGTGGGGAAACTATGCTCAGGACTCCTCAGCACTTAGTGGAGGCTGCTAAGGATCACTTAGCTAGAGTTTGAGATGAGCTCTGGGCAACATAGCAGAGTCGCCTCATGAAACATGAACTGGCACCAAAGTGGTGGTGTGTATGTCTCGCTCGCCCCAGCGTTCCCAGACAGAGCCGGGGAACCACATGAGGCCAGAGTTTGAGCTGAGGGAGAAGCAGAGCCAGCCACTCTAGCCTCAGCCAGTGCATGGGACCCCTGCCCACCCCTCACCCTGCAAAACAGCTTACAACAATCAAACAGCAGCTTCTCTGTTCATAGCCTGAAAGTCTTGCTCGTCCTGGCCTTATATTCTTAACCCGGGTGTTCCATCCCAGTCCTCTCCACACCCCCTGCCCTAGTCCCCCCCTGCCTAATTTCTTTCAGCACAACCATCAGAGTCACAGTGGGACTCCGTGATCACGCCATCTCAGCTCGCCCAGCGGGACTTGACCGCCACGCCACGCTGAAACCGCACGCAGTTCACGTTTGAACGCTTTCTTATCCTTCTGAAATCATCTCCTGCCGACTCCGGCCTGTTTGTCCCTGGGCTGCAGCGACAGTCGCTTCCTTGTTTGTTCTCTGTCCCCACTTTGCAAGAGCCCCGAGCCCAGGCCTTTGCGTCTGCTGCTCCCCTTGCCTGGGCTCCTCCTCCATCCATGCAAGGCCATCCCCTCATGTCCTTCAGGGCTTTGCTCAAAAGCCACCTACTCAGAGGGGCCTATTCTGGTCCTATGAATGTTTTTCTTCACTTTTCTTCACACCGTCTGACACACTATGCTGTGTTGTGTGTTTATCTCAAGCTGGAAAGTAAACTTCACGTGAATAAGGGGTTTTGCCGATTTTGTTAACTGAACTCTCACCATCTAAGGAAACAACTGGCACATTGTAAATTTTGGTTGAATAAATCGTTTTTAAACGCATGCAGCCAGCAAAAAGTGCAAATTATTTTTATGCTTTTTAAGATATATCTCTAGAATTCCTTCAAAACACCCCGATTTTATAAAATGTGCTGAAGAAATAATTTTCATGCCAGGCACTTGGTGTTTATCTTCAATGCAAAACAAAATTGACAAAAATATGGGATCCACCCACATTTGATAAGAAACTTCATTCTAGGAAACAAAGAAATCAAGAGTTTCTAAGATCAGACAGCAATATAACTTTTACTTCTAAATCATTAGAAAATTTGAGAATTATGCTGTGGTTTAAAATAAATATACCTAGAATAACTAAGATGTCAGCATAATTCACAAAAAAGGAGGGACTTCCCACTTCCTCTGCCTTCTGAATCTGTCCTTGCTATGACAGGTCTTCACTCACGTAGGTACCAATAGGTTGAAATAACTTTGGCTTCAAAGTGTCATTACACATCCAGAGATTGTACTGTAGATGATAATAGTTAGAATTCACCTTACGTTAAACAGACAAAAAGAAAATCATTGTGTATGATTTGTTGCAGAATTCCATCTGCCATATAATGCCATAGGGCTTAATTTGCTACTTAAATTGAATGATGCTGTAATACTTAGTTTAATGTTAAATATAAACCATATGGGCAGAATAATCTTCCGCCTTCAGCAAAGGTCCTCATGTGCTAACGTCTGGAACCAAAGAATATGCTCTCTTAAGTGGCAAAGACTTTGCAGGTGTGATTAAGAATTCTGAGATGAGATTATTCTGAATTATGCTGTTGGACTCAATGTAAATACCAAGGCCTTACACGGGAGAGACGAGGCAGGAGAGTCAGACGTGATATGAAAACAGGTCGGGTCGGGGGGACTCAGTCGGTCTCCGGGTTTGACGATAGAGGGGACCCCAAGCCAAGGAATGTAGGCGGTCTCTGGAAACTGGAGAGGGCTAAGAAATAGATTCTCTTACAACCTCATAGAAAAGGTAGTCCCTTCCCAACATTGTGATTTCACTGCAGCGAGACCAGCTTCCAACTTCTGACCTCCAGGATGTGATATTATAAAACTTGGTCATTTGGTACCATGGCCATAGGGAACTTCTATGCCAATAAACGATTTTCTTAGTTTTTAGACAAAATTGAGACGTGTTGCAACAATAAACGGGCCAGCACTTGTGTAGTGCTTGCTGGGTCCCAGGCACCACGGCACGGGTGCCAACGTTTCCACCTGCTCCTCACAGCACCTCCACGGCTCCGTCACTGGACTTATCCCCACCTCACAGCTGGTAAAACTGAGGCTCGGAAGTCAGGTGGGAGAGCTGGACCCAGGCTCAAGGACTCAGCTTTTGTTTTTCACGCTCTCTGCCTTAGCTACTCCCCAAAGACAATATCCCTTTGAGCATCGCTCAAGTTTACAACCAGCAAAAGAGAAGTTAAACGAATACAAGGTACAAGGCCATAAACACACTCAAGGAAAATTTGAACTTCTGATCACAAGTTGTCAAAGTAATCAGTGACAAAAATGAAGTTAATTTTCCAGAAACTCAAAATTCTCCCTAACTCCTGGGCAATTCTCAGTCATTACATGCCTGCCTGCAGGTGTCTGGCTTTATATTGGGGTCTATGAAAAAAAAAATCTTGGGTGTACCCCGAGAAAGGTCTTGCCAATGCCCCTCACACATGTCACTGCTATGAGGCTGCGGAGGACAATGCCCCATTCGATAGGCACGTCTCCAGTCCCACACAGCATTGCCACTGTTAACACACAGCCCTGTGCGTTCTATGCCCTGTTGGGATTTCAGATTTGAAGATCTCTAATGTGGCAGAGTTCACCTAAGGGGAGAACAATTCTGATGTCTCTAGCATAAAGACA
>NC_044976.1:217951656-218065746 GCF_008728515.1 Papio anubis
ACATTTTCAAGGTTCGTTCATGTGGCAGAAAATATCAGAGTTTCATTCCTTTTGAAGGTGGAATAGTATCACATTGTTTGTATACATCACATTTGGCTTATCTATTTGTCTATTGATGGACACAACCTTTTGGCTATTGTAAATAATGGAGCTATGAACACTGTTGCACAATTTCTGAGTTCATTATTTTAATTCTTTTGAATTTCAAAAATAATTGTGAAATTCAAAAATAATTTTGAAATTCTGTTGAATGGTATCTTCAATAAGTTGAGACAGATACATTTGTATTTATTCAAGTATTTTTCCCATTTGCTATCAAATTTTGGCCTTTTGTTATAGACACATAAGAATTTTTTTATACATGTGCTGGATATTTTGTTTTCAGTTTTGTTACACATCTGCTAGTTTGTGACCTATCCAAGTGTTTAAATTGTTTATTTGTAAATTGAATTACCAATATTTTACTTTATATTAGTTCTTTTTGTGTCTTAAGCAATGTGTTCATAACTTAAAGTCAAGAAAATATTATCCTATCTTATCTTGTAAAAGCTCATAGTTTATTTTTCCTTTCTTCACCTTTTAGTTTTTAACTCACCTAAAACATATTTGTGGTACAGTATGTGACCTTAGGCAAATGTTCCATTTTCCATATGAACAAACAGTTTTCCCAATACAACTTGATGAATTTATTTTTTCCCAGATCTGCAGTGACATCTCTGTCTCCTTTATAGTCACATTCTCCAAAAACTTTGCCTGTTCTTAGTCTCCCCAGTTCCTCCACTGTCCTCTCTATTCAGGATATTTACCTCTCATTTCAATGATCTTTATGTGGATAAATCAAACCTTTCAGGCCTTATTGTACTAGGGCCATCAACACAGTTTTGTCTGGTTTTTTCCTTGTTTTGATATAACTGTCTGTTCCCTCAACTGAAGATGTGTGTTTTGTTTTGTTGCATTTTCATCTGTCTTCAAGTCCACCAAACTGTGATTGAGTTTCCTAACCCACTGTTTTGTTTTTCCTTTTAATTTTTTTTCTCCTTGTGTCATTTCCCCAGGTTCACTTAGTACTGGAGGGATCCTAGCTCAGTTACTGGTCTTCTTCTTCTTTTTTTTTTTTTTTCTTTTTTCTGTACCTTTTCTCAGTTAAACTCATTGGGGTTCTTAGCTATAATCATGTATCTATATAATATCTATGTACTAATGACTTCAGTTCAAAACAAACTTGGCATTCACCAAACTGAACTGATCTGTGCCTCTTCCTTCCCACCCTAAACTTCCTGCAGTTGTGTCTTTCCTTAGTCCCCCTGGTAGGAGGTCCCCAAATTCAGTCGCTCAATCTAAGCCCTTAGAGTTGCCCCTGGTGCTTCTCTTTCCCTTGAAACCAATATCCAACTAGTAAAGGAATCCTGTTGGCTCTACCTTCAGGATACACCTAGGTTCCAACCATTTCTACGGTATGTTCCTGCTTCACCTCAATCCTCTAAGGCTTATTTCTAAAGCAGCAGTTGAAGAAACATCAGATCATGCCACTTTGGTGATTAAAACCCCATTGTAGCTCACTGTTTATTGGGAGTAAAATCTAAAATTCTTACAGTGAGCTATAAGGGGCCCTTTCCATGCTCCTCTCCCCATTACCTCTTAGATGTCTGCGTGTACCACTGTTTCCCTCACTGCTCCAGTCATCCTGGCTTCTTGTCACTCTTTGAATAAGCCATGTACACTCTCACCTCAGGGCTGACCTACCAGTTTTTTTGTTTATTTTTTTCTCCACGTGGGATCTCTCCCACCCCAACACTATCTTCAGGGCTAAATTCTTTATCTCCTCAAGACTGCTCCAATGTTATCCTTCCAAAGAGATCTAGACTATCGATGACGTTGTAAAAAGCAACCAATATGACCACAGTTTCAGCAATTCTTTCTCTCCCTCAATCTACTCTACTTTTCTCTTTCTCTATCATTTGACATTCACAGACCACAGAGTTAACTTACTTATTCTGTTTATTATTATTCACTGCCTCTGGGCTACATGGGCAGCTTCATGAGGACAGGCACCTATTTTGCAAACAAATATATCCCAAGGGTCTTAATAGCTCCATAGATGGCTGATCCCTGATATAATGTAGGGATACAGTTCAGACACACATTCTATCCCTGACATAATGTATGGATACAGTTCACAGACACTGTCTATCCCTGATATAATGAACTGATACAGTTCAGACACACATTTTATCCCTCTGTAATGATGCTAAGCCTAAGAATCTAGGAGTATAGAAACTTTAAGCAAAACCCCCTAGAAATGGACTGCATAGACCACATGTGGTTTGTTGTGACTTCCCTGTGAATAAGATGGGTCACACGGTAAGATGATAGACAGTATCAAAACTTTGCAAAGTTTACAATTAGTGGTATGGGGCGGGGGAGGAAAGTAAGACTTTTTTTTCCTTGTTCATCAAAAGGTTCATGGCTGGTAACTTCCAACAAAAGACAGATTAGCAACAGGAAAGTATAGGAAATTTACTTAATAGAAGTTTCATGAGGCATGCAAACCTTAAAAGTATTATTAGATCATTTAAAAATATGATGTAATGGAAATAAACTGAGGAGGAGGACTTAGCAAGGTTTGTTTGTTCAGATTCTAGTGGCCTCCCCATGTGACATTTTTTTCCCCTCTGGGCATTGGTCAGGGCCCCTCTGGAATAAGGGGTTTGTTACCTTCTTTCAGAAGAGGTAGGTCTGAGAATTCTTTTGTGGACTGCTCTCAAGAGAGAAGGGCAGAAAAAATCAGAAAGTTACCTTTCTACCTCTTCAGTTTTCTCAATTTTCTTCAGCGTATTTAGTAGGTCAAGTTTGCATCTGATGAAAAAGCTGAACACTGTAAAATATTTAAAGAGGTTTATTCTGAGCCAATGTGAGTGATGATGGCCTGGGGAAAAGCCTCAGACGATCCTGAGAAAGTGTGCCCAAGGTAACCTCCGTCTCCCTAAAACTTAGGGAAAGAACTGACATGCAGAGTCATAAATCGAAACATGTAAAATACACATTGTTTCAGCCTGAAAAAGCAGGACATGAAGTGGAAGGCTTATGAGTCACAGGTGGATGCAAAGATTTTTCTGATTGGCAATTGGTTGAAAGAGTTAAGCTAAAGACGTGAAGTCGGTAGAAAAAAACACTCGAGTTAAGGTAAGGGAGTTAAGGTAAGGGACACCATTTGGGGGTCCTCCAAATCAATTCCAGTCTGCCACTATCCACAGTCAAATGCTCTAGCCCAAGCTAAACTCCCACGACCATCTGCCACGATCTATCTGGAGATAGCGTCAGATCCCACAGGGTGAGGGCTCAGTCCCATAATACTGCCTTCCATTTCCAGTGCCAATCACAAGCCCCAAGTTGTCCTGTGCTTTTGACCAAGTGATTGTTAATTGAGGATCCCACGGCCCTTCCTTGGGTTCAGTTAGTTTGCTATAGAGGCTCACAGAACTCAAGGAAACACCTATGTTTACCATTTATTATAAATGATGTTACACAGGATACATAGAAACAACCAGATGAAAAGACACCAGGGTGAGGTCTAGGAGAGCAGAAGAGCTTCTGTGTCTGTGGAGCTGGGGCCACCCTCCAGGCAGGTGGTGGGTTCTTATCACCCTCCTGCTCAGCTGCATGAGTTTAGCTGTTCAGAAACTTTCTGTCCTCTCCTTTCGGTCTTTATGTGGAGACTTTATTGAATAGTCATGATTGAAGCGTGGACAATTGCATAGAAATATGACTGGACACAGAGTATGACCTAGTGTTGATAGAATGAGTGGGGACACCCCTCAAGGCCTGTCTGATCAGATTCTTCTTGGCCCCTCTGTGTAGCGTTCCCTCCTCCAGGGTACGAGAGAGGGCCTCTTTTGAAACAGAGGTCTTGTGACCTGCAATCAGACAAGGTAGTCAGATAATTTCTTTGTGACCAAAAGTGGGCAAAGACTGGATTGTATTTTTAGTCTCTAAGGCTTTCTTTGGGGAGAAAAAGAAGCAGGTGAGAAGAGGGAAGGCAAAGATCACAGAGAGAGATTCGGTTTTCTGAGGCCTCAAGAACCACAACGTTGTAACATAACTATGGAGTTATGAACCGGAAACCCTAGACAAAGAACCAATATGGTAATCATATCACTCCCTCCCTTTTTGCTTCATCTTTTGGTGAAAGCACAGCCACAGTGACCACAGAGTCTCCCATTTACCACACACATGGGAAGGAGTCGACTGTCAAAAGACACCTCTTGACCCCCTTTGAGGACCCTTGAACCTCCCCAAGGCCCTCTTCAGAGCTCCAGTCACATCCTTGTTTCTAAGGCTGTAGATGAGGGGGTTCAGCATGGGTGTGAGAATGGTGTAAAACACAGAGAGGACTTTGTCCTGGGCTGGCGTGTGGTAGGAGTGTGACAGCATGTAGGTGTACATGGCAGCCCCATAGAACAAGGACACCACAGTCACGTGGGATGAACAAGTGGCAAAGGCCTTCTTCCTGCCCTCCACTGAGCTCATGCGGTGAACTGTGCTCAGGATTCGGGCATAGGAAGCAAGGACTACAGAGAAAGGAATCAGCAGCATCAAAACACAGCACACGTACATCACTGTCTCGTAGAGGGCTGTGTCTGCACATGCCAACTTCAGGACTGCCGGAGCCTCACAGAAGAAGTGGTTGATCTCCCTGGAATTGCAGAAGGGAAAGCTCATGGTGATGGGGGTTAGGAGGAAGCCATCCAAAGAGCCCCCAAACCAGGAACCTGCTATAATCATCCAACAGACCCGGGGTCTCAAGAGGACAGAGTATCTCAGAGGGTTGCAGATGGCCACATAGCGGTCATAGGCCATGAGGCCCAATAGGAAGAATTCAGCTCCCACAAGGGTAAGGTAGAGGAAGTGTTGAGCTGTGCACCCCACAAAGGAAATGGTCCTTTGATCCAGCAGGTAATCAACCAGCATCTTAGGCACAATAGTGGAAATGTACATCATGTCAATTAAGGAAAGGTGGCTGAGGAGGAAGTACATGGGAGGCTGAAGGCTGAAATCTGTTTGGACTGTAAAGATCATAACCCTACTGGCCATCAGCGTGACGTAAGATGGTAGAGATGATGGCAAAAAAGAAGACCTGAGGTTTCTTTTCTGGGTTTAATAGCCCTAAGGAAAGGAAGGTCCAGAGAGGATGTAAGCGCCTCCACTGATCCCACACCCAGCTGGATACTGTGCAACATCCTCCTAATACATTTATTACATTCCAGTGCAAAATATTGACATTTGAATTAATTTGTTAGGCAGTAAACTTTTCTTTTAAATTCAAGAAGATGAAATAGTATTCTGTACATTTGGATTTCGATACTGCAGGATGACCATTCTAGGTTTAAATAAATTATTACATTAATCATTAACCGCTTCGCCACCGATGAAATATTTACGCCGCCAAGACGACACCGTACCGCAACGACAATAATGCAACAACGCCCATGCCCGCCACAAACATGTACCCGCCATCCAAAGTAGTGTGTGTGTGTGCGTAATGCATGTGTGTATTACTCCTAGATGCACTCTATAAATTTGTAATATTATTTAACGCGATTTGTGTGGCCTATAATCACCACCACTTCTAAAAACATCTCGGCACAGCTGTGAGTAGCTCTGCGTCTTCCATTTAGCTACAAGTATGGGTTATCTACCATTTGGATCACAAGTCACTGTCTACATCAGGAGAGTATACTTGGTGTTAGTCTATCCATGTCCCAGACAAATTATAAGGGATGAAATAAAAAGGGCAACAGAAACTCAGTGGAAACTACTCTTGCAAATTTAGACACAAAAAATTATTCTCAATACAAGAGGCATCCAGTGTTACTGAATTTTATTTATTTTCAATTTTAAAATGATGAGGAATTAGCATTAGGATTATGATTAGCATGACCATTAGAAACTAGTATTAGCAATTAATTTTCAGAGGAAATACCACAGGGACATAAACCTTGAGCTATAACTCATTGGTTATTTTTGGGAATTAGAATTTTTCATAGTTCTTGATAATTGAGAAAAACTGAGTATGTATTCTATAATTTCAGGTTACAATAAAAAACAAATGTCCACAACAAACTTCATGAAAGTAAAGGATAATTTTTCACGTGTTTTAAGGCTAAACATGTTCCAAGACAGACATTTTACCAACATATTTGGGAGTAAAATTGATCAAACTAGTCTAATGCTCCTCTAAATATTCTAAAAATATTAGCGTTTGAGTCCATTGCCCATAAAACAAAGTTACTATTGAGATTAATGATGATGACATCGTGGAGTTTACTTTTGCCAAGTGTCAGGCTAAGAAGTGCTTTGTTTCTATTGACTCCCTGATATTCACGATAGAATCCAAGTAGCGTGAGGAGTTGCAAGCCCGCCCACTCGGCTATAATCGAGGTGATGCTGTGGGTCACGGGTCCGCCCCAAGGCGAGGAGGTCCGGACTCAGAGTCTCGGGATTCAAGTATATGTTCATATACATCCATTGTGCAAGTAAGGGAGGCTTGTATGGGAACAGCAGCTGGATAGTTCCTGTAGTAATTAGGCAAAAAAAAATGTACCAATCCATGGGAACTCATGGCAAATTCATTAACACTGTGTAATGATTACATGACTTTCACTGAAAATCAGTCAAGTAATTTGATCCATAAAATTTATTAGAATCCAGGATTTACACTCTTTATGGGTAACGGCAGCATTAGATATACACACATTATATAAAAATGTACACATATATACATCATATGTGTATTATATATATTATGTATAGGTATATTTTGCCAATTCAGAATCTTTGGTGTCAGGTCTTTATACATTTTCTGATTTTTTTATGTAATAATGTCAGCATTTATTTCTATAACCTCCCTATTTTACTTTTACTTTCTTAGGTTCTCCCATATTAATGAGATTTATTAAAATATATTTCTAAAGGGGAAACTGATCTCCCAGTTTGCGTTGTAGGCTTTAAATACTAGCAGCATTCTGGCTTACTTCCCACACTCTGCATCTTTGGGTTTGATTCTTTATTACAGGATACGAGAAAGAAATAGAGGGAAAATTGGCAGCTTGTGAAGTTAAATATGGGTTTGCTTTGAAATGACAGCTTTATTCTATGTTATAATATACATGTATATATAGTGGTCTTCTGTTTCCTTGTTCATTATTTTACTCCTATGTTATATATTATTATCGATGGTATGCCTTCTGTTTCTTTGTCTACGCTTTTTACTCTATGTTATATATATATCGAGGGTATGTATTAGTGGTCTTGTTTGTTTCCATAAGCCATCGGCGGTATATATATATTGATGCAAATAAGCGGCTGGCGGTACCGCTGGCTACTGGTTTCGCACCCACCGATTACTCGGGAAACTGAATCCCTTCCACAGTTCCGGCACCAAGAAAACCGAGCGGACCGTTCTACACACCCAGGTCATACAAAAAACCACAACAAACCTGCTAAACACAGCCGACGATCTCATCCACCCTATATATATATATAAGTATATATATTCATAATCTCCTCCTATAGATTTAAATATGTATGTATGTAATTCTTCAGTGGTTCTAGCTTTTTCTATGGCCAGCTAGCCCTGTAGACCTAGCAATACAAAGGGAAATTCTAAAGTCGACTCTGTTTTGCAGCCAACTGGCCTTACTTTTCCCGTCTGCATACAAAAGGTCTAATTTATCAGAGAACAAGCCCTCCTCAAAGTACATTATGATTTTAAGTAAACGTTTTGTTAAATTTATTATCTGCTCTCTCACTAAGGCAAGCACAGTAAGTAACTATACTTGTTGAATTTCTCCTGGGCGTAGATCACAGAGCTTTGCTATGATTTAGTACACGTAAAAATAATCAGAAAATGTTTGGAATGATTCTGTGACTTTATATAGGCATTTGTTTCTGAAATGATGAAGGCAACATACACTAAAACAAAATTTAGAATTAAATGAATTGAGTTCTTCCTCTGGTCAGGACATTAATTAATTCTGTGCCCTTGGATTCTCTTCCTAAACACCCTGAGCCTCGGTGTCTGCTTATATTAATTGAGATAATGAAACATTCAGGGTTACTTTAAGAATCAAATAAGAAATTTATAGTTACAGGTAAAAATATTTTATATAATACAAAGCAAAATGTAAGATACTGCAAATTATTTCAAAACTATTGGTAAATGGGTGCGAATTCTCAATCTCTCATTTAAGCACTATACATATTCAACTAAAATCTATGAATTTAAATTGCAAATACCTCCTGATCTTCAGAAAAGGTCTGTAAACCCAGGCGCTCCCAGTGAAGCTACATCAGCAGTTAAAGTCTATCTTTTCCCCCAGATAGCCTTTGACTTGAAAGAAACGTTACTTAGTAGAAATTCTCAGAAAAAGGTGTGCATCGCAATTCAGCTTGCAGAAAATCTAAACTCCTTTGAAGAGCAGGAGTATGCTTGGCCTGCAAATTTTGAGAAAATTAGAAAAAAAAAAGTTAATCGATAAAATAGACATAATTTTAGTGAAAAAAATTTTCTAGGCTTAAAATATTTTTTATTGCATAATACAATACAATACACCAAGAGATAAATCAACACATTTATATTATCCTGACATTTGTAAATATTCTCTACTATTTTATAAAGGGTACATGTTCGCTGAGTAGGGATGGTCACAAATATTTTCCTCCCACATCACTACAATTGAAACATAGGACACAACGCTTGCCCAGGACTGTGATGATCACCCAGCCCATCCTTTAAATCGAGTGACAAGATAATCCCTAAGTTGTAAGCTGCAGCCTTTGCCTGCTTCCATGTGACCACTGGTGAAGTTTTTCCAAAGAAAAGAGCATGCTCCATGCTCCTTCAACGCAGCAGCCTGTTGTTAGGAAGCTCTGCCATAGCTTAGATGAAAGCTGCTTCATGCAGTTTCCTTCCTTGCCCTCTGAACCTGCTTGGAACCAGTTTTCTCTCTTGGCAACATTCAACATTTCATAATGTGAATATGACTACAAGGTTTTCTTTCCTCCTTCTCTGTACCAGTCACACTTCTCTGGTTATTTTATGCATTCATGTATGAATTTTCCAAAGTGCTCAACTTCCAGGTATTTACCTGGGACAGCTTTTGCAAGGTCTATTTTAGAATATAATACCTCAATTTTAACAGATTACTCTAGGTGCAGTTTTTCCTATATAGAATACACTGGCAATATTACTTTTCTGTTGTTATCCCAGACACTTTGACTCATTATATACACATTCAAACTTACAGTTATCTTTTCACATGAGAAGTTCTCTAGACAGGTCAATACAGTGTTGTGGAATTTTTTAGACTAAATACAAAAATATATGTTCCTAATTTTTCTGTCTTCCTAAATTCTGTTTAGTATCTCAGAAAGTTGTAATCATTAAGAATGAACTCATATTGAAAGAATAATCATACAATTATTAAATAATAAAGCACTAATGTACTCTGACAATTTTAGAGTAACTTAGAACCACATTCCTCAACTCACACGCGCCTCCTGACAAGACCTGTGAATCAACTGCTTGTGAATCACTGGCAAAGTGGACCTGAGAAATCCAGGTGTCTGCACGTTCTTTAAAATCATTGTGGAAGAAAGGATTTTTAAAATGCTTGCACATTTGACAGTCAGGCAGCCAGTCTATGTTTGAGATGAGAATGCCTGTAGGAGTCTGCCTTACGTCAGCTCTGTGTCTTTCATGCAAGCACCTTCAACTCTCCAGTCATCCGTGTTCTCATCTGTAAAAGGAAGGCACGAAGACAAAGACAATGCACCACTCAGAGATTCAGGAAGCCTGGTTCATAGTCTGTACTTTAGAAACTAAGAGTAAGTACAGGTTTTTCCTTTAGGGCTTCGTGCCTTTCAAACAGTATTGTCCTTATCCTATCTAATTCATAAGACTAAGGTTTGCTTAAATTATCTTTTAAAAAACAAGCAGCAACCATTTAAGAAAAGATTCTTTGCACTGTTACACTCAATACCATCCTTACACCTGAGATTTACAATACTCACTCCATGTAATTCCCACAGAAAATCAAACAGGCAATCTTCTCCTCAATGCACTTGCATTTGGCATGGAGGGAATGGGACAGTCATTCCCATTATACGTGTACCTGAGATTTCCAGCCCAGGAGTTGCAGACAACTCTGCCTCAACTTTCTTAGACTCAGTTTACATAAATCTTGTTTATGTCATATAAAGAACGTAAATTCAATCAGACCACAATGAAATGTTCTGGAAACCCAATCATTTGCATATGTACCAAGTATTTAAGGTGCTACTATGAGGAGGAGTCAGTCTAGGTGCCCATCAGCATTTGGTTTGTCACCTGTGAAATTCCTGCATAATTCCAAAAGACCTACGTTTTCATTAAAGGGAATAGGAAGAGTGGAACAAACAAAGAGTGAGTCTAAGTAGAGCAGTAGCTTCTAGATGATCCATTTTAATTGCCTAATTTTACTCAAGGATTTTGCATCATTTAGACAAAACCTTAACTATAAAATCCAATTATTTAATTTTCAAAGAGCTTCATAAAATAATGTATTCATGTGTTCTATATGATCTCACATTTCTCATATCTCCTCTCATCCACGTAATCTGAATGCCACCCACTCAAAACAGCACGTGACACACATCACTAAGTAGGAATCAAGGAATAGAATACACATAATTTTCATAAAAATTGTCCACATATCTAATTTTATCCCAAACTGTATTCCATCAAAAGATGATTATCTGTCACTCACAGAGAACTGAATCTCTCAGAATAGCCAGAAGGTTATGTATAATTTAGTAAATCAAAAACGTAGTGGTAAACTACAGGAACTTTATGTAACTAAACAAGCGATGAAGAACTAAGACTTTTTAGGGGGTTGAAGGTGGTATTTTGCTAGAAGGAAAAATGGTCAGATTTAGTAGACTTAAATTCTCATCTAGCTTATACCGAGAAGAAAACACACAAAGCAATTCACAGGCGTTGGTATCCACAACAGGAAAACCTTCCACACCTAGGCCATCGGGATGCCAACGTGCTGTCAGCGTGTTACCCCTGAAGATCCAGTATGCCTAGATTTCTAATCTGGATTTATGAACTTGGCATGACTGAAGGTATCCTTAGCGACTGATGATGGAGTTAGGACAACGAGAGACATGCAACAAGTTATTAGGGGCTATTTCTGTAATATAACTCTGCAGAAGGAAGTATTACTAAGCCAAACAAATAAATGCCACCTTAGAAATCCTTGAAACAATTTGCGTTGCCAGGACAAATTGCATAAATTCTCCAGCCTTCTGGAAACATGTAATACTGTCTGTTTCTTATTTTTACAGGGAAATATTTAGCAACAAAAGAGGGATAACAGGTCTGAAAAACTAAACATGCAGGAAGAAAGCAGCAGACCTGTAAAGAATGCCGAATTATTCTGGGTGTCCTGCTTTGAGATCCCTGGGTATGCTCTGGCCAGCCATGAGTTACACCAACTCCATTCAAGGCAGAGATAGCCTGAAAATGAAAACCTCCAAAGGCGAAATGGGTGTCTCTGTGAGAATCAAGTTAAGGAACATTTGTTTTGGTTTGGGTTTTTGGTTGTTGTTTTTGTTTTTAAACAGTTTTTAATGGATACATAATATCTGTACATATTTATGGGGCACAAGTGATGTTTTGTTACATGGATTGAGTGTGCAGTAACCAAGCCATGGTATTTAAGATACCCATCACGTTAACTATTTATTATTCCTGCATATTGGGAACATTCAAGTCTTTTCTAGTTAAATATACAATATGTTGTTAATTATCGCATCCTACCCTGCTATCAAACTAGAAGTTACTCCTGTCTAACTGTATGTTTGTACTTATTAACCAAAATCACTTCACTCCCACCTCCCAACCCCTACACACCCTTCTTGGCCTCTGGTGTCTATTATTCTATGCTCTACCTCTATGAGATCAATGTTTTAGTTGCCGCATGTGAGTGAGAACATGCAGTATTTGTCTTTCTGTGCCTGGTTTATTTCACTTAATATAATGACCTCTAGTCCCATCTAAGGGACTATTTTTTAAGAAAGATCACTTAATTATCTATATGCAAGTGCTGACATGGAGCGAGTTCTTTAATTGTGCAGATACCCCAGGGGGCCCTGGAGTTCTGCATTGGGATCCCCACAGTCTCTGAGGGTGGCAGATCCCAAGGTCTCACCCTAACAACCCCACCAACAGCATGATTATCAACTGGAGGTGACTACCTCCAAGCGGTGCTGTGCGCCTCGGGACCACTCCTGTTGCTCAGGGCTGCCCACCAAACGTGGCTCTGCCAGGGAGTGTCCGGGCCAGACAGTCCTGAAGTCACCTCACAACTTCTCCCAAGAGCACATGGCTGAGAAAAGTGGGACGTGTCCACAGGTCTACGTGGTCCGTAGTTTGGTTTATCTTCCTTCACTCAGTTCAGCAGAGGCCAGACAAAAGTGATGGGTTCTCAGTTCTCTCTAGAAATAGTCTGAACCACCTGTGGAAAGTTGCATCACCCTTCTGGGACTTGGTCCTCCCTACTATTAATTCAAAGTGCGGAGAATGATTTCATACAAATAAACAAAAATAATTGCCTCTGCTCTCACTAATGTGGGAATATGGAAACAAGCTTTAAGTTTTCTTCATTTTCTTAAGAATGAGTTAGAGCAAAACACGTTTTTAGGTAGATTACAACATTAGTTAAGTCCAACTAAACAGTCTGACATTTTGAATTTTGTCAACAGTTTATTGACTGTAGATAATCAATTTAATATTGTCATTTATATTATTCAAGAATTACTATGGTAATTAAGAATACAAATAAAAAGTAAAAGAATCACCCCTTATCCACCATCTCAAGCTTCAAATATTCTTCCATTTACTCTCCATATGTATAAAATGTACACTTTTTATTATTGTAATCAAGGTATAGTCTTATATTCTGCTTTATGGTTTTATTATTTTCATATGCATTCCTCCATGTTGCTACATATTTTAATTTTGCATCATCTTCAAAGGATTAACGATTCTCTTTCAGGTGGACCTAGTAAAATTTAACCTATTTCCCTACAGCTAGACATTTGGTTTCTTTCCCCTCTTTGTATTAGTGTAGCCTCCAAGCTCCATGGAAGATATTTGTGTGTACATCTTTACTATCCTTGTTAACAATTGCTTTAGCGTAAATTTCCAAAAATTAAGCTCCAGGGTCAAAATGTTTTCTAAATGTTGTCTAAATTTACATAGCTACAAGTTTGAATGTGGACACAGAATTTGTGTATGCACAATTTGTAGTTTCATGTTCTTAAAAAATAAAATAAACCAGTACTTAAAAAGGAAGCTATCTGTGGGCTTATTTGAAAAATCAGGACTTCCAACACATTCAGCTCTCTGGCACAAGTGGCTTTGCTGGATCTGACCACGCTAGTTCTTAACCTAGCCAGCTGCAGTCAAAACGTAAGAATCGTTCTTGAGAACTCCGGGTTCCTCCCTGGTGGTTTGAATAAATTTATTTCACTGGTGGTGGTGGTGGTGGTGGTGGTGGTGGTGTGTGAATGTTTTTCCATTTTGTTTAGTAAATGTAAACCCATTGATAAATCCCTAAGACATTCCCCAGTCTCATATTTATGGCACATATTGTTGGCTGGACAAAGAGTGAGATCATACATAATTAACAAAGAAACACAATCAAGTACAAAGCAGCAACTAGGGATCTCCCTCGCTTTCACAGCAGGCCACCCTACACATAAGTCGAGTGCAGGTGGACGACTCAGTGGGGTTGACTGTGGTGCACACGCCACACTCCTGAGCACAGGGCGTCTGTGCAGCCCTGCTGGTCACCTCAGTTCCTGGGATCTGAAACTAGGTAATGATGACAGAGACTGAAGGTGGCTGAGAGCTGAATATAGAACTAGTGAGGATCAGAAGAAAATTGAGGAAATAGAAAAGAAAAAAGAAATCAAAAAATCAGACTTACTGGTCTTGCGTTTAAATATATAGCATTTTAAATATAAAGGAAATTTTGACAAATAGATTGAACAGAAGGCCATATACACATTTAAAAAAGAAACTCCTTTCATTTATCACTCTAAATTCATGACATCGGTGTGCACAGATGCAACACAAGTTGGTTTTACTCCTTCTGACGGAACAGTACCATGGTGGTCAGTGAACTACAGAAGGCAGCCCTGGTCAAGTCCATGCTCAGTGCGGAAGAGAGGTTCTTTCTCCCTCGCCTTCGGCTTACACATTTTCCAGGATTATTTGGGCACCTGGAACCTTGAAGAACACAGGGATCTCTGTAAACGAATGTGAGAAGAGAAACAAGATGGTTATTAACAGATTGCATGGAATCAAAAGGAGAGTGTCCCATAAGCAGCTTCCTGCTCTAAGAGTCAGAAGTTCAACATCACACAGCATAAGGACAGTGGTCAATAAATATGTATTGACATTGAAATACTATTCAGCCCTTAAAAAGAATGAAATAATGTCATTTCCCGTAACACGAATGAAACTGAAGGTCATTATGTTAAAGGAAATAAGCCAGACACAAACAAATTTCACATGTCTCACTCATGTGTGGGAGCTAAATATAAGTTCGAATGTTTGATAGCAGAGTAGGGTGACTATAGTCAGCAACAATGTATTATACATTTCAAAGTAGCTGGAAAAGAGAATCTGAAATATTCCCAACACATACAAATGATACTCAGGATGATGGATACCCCACATACCCTGACTTGGTCACTATAAAACCTATGCAAGCAACAAGATATCACAGATGCTCCATAAATATGTAAAATATTACGTATCAAAAATAAACATCAAGTGAGTACAAATACGAATGAATGAATAAAAATTCTACAGCAACCAAACATGTTAAAATTTGTTCAAAAAATGAATATACTTGGCTGATGTGGGAATCATTAGTGGTTCCAAATTTAGTGTTCCTGGACAAAATTATTTCCTCTTGGAATCTCAGTTTCCACCTCTGCAAAATAAGATAACAATATTCACCTCACATCACTGCTGTGAGTGTTAATTGAGATTATAAATTCTGAGAGCACAACAGTCTTATCCTGGTGATCTGGGTGTATTCACCCAGTAGCAATAAAAATTTGCCTGTCTTATGTAGAGTTGCCTAAAGAATGAGTGAACTGATCAAGTAATGAGATATTGGATGTAGGCCACATTTTGTAATTTTTTATACCATTCAAATGTAAGATGTGACTTATGATTTATAAAACAATTAGGCATATCTTGTTGAGAAATAGGTCATAGTTTTCATTGAATTAACTGGTTGACTCAATCCAAAATGACAGTTTATTAGGCCTGTGTATATATAACCACCAAATAGTCACATTGTGGGCACCTGTGCATGTTGGCATGACCTAAATTCCCAAGCATGAATCTAGGGCTGGTGTCATACACACTGGCTACTTGGTAGACCAGGGAGCCCATAGGCTTTGTAGTGACCCAGACCTGGCTCACATCTCAGATCTGCCATCTGCTTGGCAGGTGACCTTGAGCACTAAGCTGGTTAACCTTCTGAACTTCTGTTTCTTCATATATAAAATCATAATCAATTATATATTATCATGATAAGATGAGATAATATCATACATGTCTAACATAAAATGGGAGATAAGAAATATTGGTTTGCTTCTCATTCTGATTCCATTCAAATTAAGGAATAAAAGCTCATTAGAACAATGGGACCAAAACAAAAAGCTAGAAGTGAAACCAACTTTAATAGATGTTACAAAAGAGAGGGAGGGAGGAAAGAAAGGACCTCCATGTCTCTAATTGCCAAGTTTCCCCAGACACCAAGATGATGCTGTGTTGATTTGTCTATGCCCAAGCCTGCCCCACAATTAAGTACCTTGTGTATATAATGGTTTGGAACAACAGTCCGGGGGCCCTGGAGCCCCTGAATACACTGCATTACAGCTGAGGAAGCATGTAGGTGATTTTTGGAGCAGTCCCCGCTTTCCAGAAACAAGAAGCTTTATCGCAGACCTTGACACTTGCTCTTATATAGAATTCATTAAAATCTAGATTGTGTCTTCTTTCTAAAGTCACTTGACTGCCTGCACAGAAAACCTGGAAGATACTTAGGAGCTGGCAGGTAGAGAATCGCTGACTTTTAGTTTTGGAAAATGTATCGTGTACAAGTACAGAGCCTCAGGTGTCTGCACAAGTACAGACCACCCCACTCCCAGCTGTAAAGAATCCTAAAGAGCCACGCTCTTCCTCAATCAGTTTTTTAGAGTCAGACAACACCCTCTGCCTCTGCCAGGATGTTCTTGTCCCAGTAAACCCATCTCACTTTACATTCGTTAACCATGGACCTTTGTCCAAGGGTTTAGTCTGCGGGGCTAGAGAGACACCTGTTTTTTCCTTGTCGGTATGTATGCTGTTTCTTTAGAGGTTTCTATGTAGGTTTTATTTGAGCAGCATATATAAATTATGTGGCATGGAAGTAGGTATACTAACTGTAATGTGTTTAATTATTTTAACTAGACTTAGTGACTAGTTATTCATTAATTTTGGAGATGTGAGATTTTGGAGAACAGTTGAAATGTTGTCAAAATAAGTATGAGCTTTGCCTGAGAATGAGTTTGAAGCCACCACTCTGCCGTGTCTGGGAGAATCGGATTTACCACAGGAAAAAAGCATGTCCAGAGTAGGCTTTCCCGATCTTGGCACTGTGGATATTTTGTTCTGGTTAATTTTTTTGTGGGGGCCTGTTCTGTGCATTGTAGGATGTTAAACAGCATCCCTGGCCTCTTCCCACTTGGTACCATTATTACCTTCACCTCCTCATTGTGACAACCAAAAATATCTTCAGACATTGACAAATGTCCCCTTGGAAACAAAATCACTGCTGGCTGAGAACATGGGATCACCCGGAGGGTTTGTCAGAAGAGACTTCTGAGCCCTCCAAAGAGTTTCTGATTTGATGGGTCCAAAGTGGAGCCTGAGAATTTGCACATTGAACAAGTAGCTGGTGTTGCCGATCCAGAGACGACCCTTTGGCCTAAGGAGCCCTGGGGGTGTGAGCAGTTGGCATATCTGTCTTTCTTCTGTCTGTGAAATCCCTAAGTTGTCAGTTCCCAGATTTTTCTGCAGAGTAGAATCACCTGAAAATCTTTTAAACCTTCCAAAGACCAGGCTATATCCCAGGTCAATTCAATCACTACTTCGGGGGTGATGCACGGGCATTAGTCTTTTTTAAAACTCATCAGATCATTCCAATATGCAGGCAAATCTGGAGACCTTGCTCTAAATGCCATTATCTCATCTGTAATTTGAAGGCTTGGGGCTGAGCAATTCATGTCCTGCCAGCACACGTGTCCTATAAGTCTCAACAGCACAACTAATTCCTAAGTGCTACACAGGACTGTGCAATCTGAGTCTCTGCGGGTAGGAATATGGGACAAAATTCAATGACAGAAGCTTTGCAATCACAGCATTCTGAAGTTGGAAGAGCACCAAGAATAGGCAGCAATTCACCCTCATTGCGGTAAAGGTGGATAAAGTATACTTCAGAAAAAGGGGCCCTATGGGAAAATGGGGAGCCTTCAGGAGTGTCCTGTGTGAAAAGAGACAAATTTTACACCTCAGCTTTCATGACCCCTCACGTAGACCCCCAAAGGGACCTGCGTCAGGCTCTGAGCCACAGCCTGGAGCCCAGGAAGGATAAAGAAGAAGGAAAAAAGTCAACAAGAGACCAAGACGCCCATGGAGACTGTGGATCAGGGCAATCTGAGGTGAGTCTGCAATGGAAACTATAAGAGATAGGAAATAATTTAAACCCTCCACCCATCCATGCAGCCCCAGCTAGCTTATTACCATAAGCTTATTATGAAAAGTCACAAAAAGACAATTCCGTAACTTCTCCTCTGTCAAACTTTCCCACATTTAAAATTTTCAACGATCTGGAATTTTGCTTTTTTAAAGCAAAATGAGATAATATAATTTATCATTTTTACTGTCATTTTTAATGAGATACTTCTCATTTTTAATGAGATAATATAATTTATTGTTTTACTATCATACACACAGTCCCCAGCAAAGCACATAAGCATTCATACTTTTGGAATTAACACTGGCCTTCTCCATAAGTTGCCTATCTTAGACGGCAAAAACCAAGGCTGTGTAAAAACAAAAAAATCTGTAAAACTGTAGAGGAATTTAAAAAGTCACATCAGTACCAAAAAACCAATGACAATAAAAACACAACAAAAAAAACTTGGGCTAGATGTAGCCCACAACACAAAATGTGTCATTTGCATCCAGGATTTCGTTTTTCATTCATTCTAGTAGTTCTTTAAGACCTGTTGTGTACCACTTATGATCTAGGCATGGTGGACGGGATAGAAAAATAGATCTGTTTCTCCTGGAAAACAGGGTGAAAGGAAATAAATCTCCCTGAATGTTATTCTGAGACACACATACACACATGCACGTGCTGCCTTCATTGCCATGTTGAGAAACTGCCTGAGAAGATAAATCAGCAGTGCTGAGACAACTGAGGATGCATTCCGGGGAGCAGGCACTCATGCACAGCCCCACCAGCCAGAGGGATGTCGACTTCAGATGGCCGTGATGGAAGGTGGCGTGAGGGGTAGCAGTGTTTTCTTGAGCAAGCGTATGCTTCTTTCATCTATCCACTATACACGTTCCTTTGGCCCACCAGCATTGACCAAGGGCCACCATGAACCACAATCCGTCATGAAATAGAACAGAAAGGGCACAGTCCCCGGTCCCAGGTAATTTTCAGTCTAGGTGGAGAGGTCTGGAGTGCGACAGAGGAGTTCACTTCACTACAACAAGTGCATCCCCCTGCAAGGTTTCACAATACGAAGCGCATGAAAGGGGGACCTCCGAGTGGGAGGGACTAGGAGCTCCTGCCGGTGAGTACCAGAGTTAACTCTGATGATTTTGCAAAACTGATTTGCTTACGTGAAGGAAGAAGAGAGCTAACATTCACTGAATACCTCCTCTGGAAAAGGCACGATCTCACCATTTTCCTTACTCCACACTCACAATAACCCTGGGAAGTGGGCATGATAATCCTAAGTTATAGAGGGGGAGCAGAGGTCTGAGGTTATAAAAGTGGTAACAGTGCTGATGTTAGTAGCAGCTGAACTCAAAATGTCACATTCCTTGGGCCAACTCTGTTCTAAACACTCTACATTTAAAACCACTTAATGCTCCAAACAGTCCCAACAATTTTTGGAATGAGGAACCTGAGGCTGAATAGCCTGTCCCAGTTACATAGCTGGGAAACTGTGGAGCTGGGGCTTGAACCCAAGCAGCGGGCTCTGGAGGCCAGGTACTCAACCATGTGCCTTATACTGCATAAAACCAGATAAGAACATTCAGCCAAGTCAGAGTCAAATTACTGCAGATTTTAAACATGTGGGTTCTTGTCCTTTTTCATTTGCTTTGGTGGAGAACGAGGGAAGGGGAAAAAGGTAACTGATGGTAAGTTTCTACTGCAGAGGTTCTCAGTTGGGGGTGACTGTGTCCCTGCATCTGGCAATGTCTGGAGATATGTTTGGTTTTTACAACTGAAGGGGGTTGCCATGGCATCTGTAGGGTCAGGTACAGGCTGCTAAATGTCCTGCAATGCACGAAACCGTGCCCCACAGTGAGGAAGTATCCGTTCCAAAATACCAACCGTGCCGAGGCTGAGAAGAACCACTTCAGAACAGTTACGAGTTATTTTGGACCTGGCCTAGAAGATCAAGTATTTGTTAACCAAAAATAAGCATCAAAATAATTAAGCAAACTTTAGAAAAGAGATTTTTGATCAAGGCTGTCACTTCTGACCAATAAAATAGATATTGGACTAAGCTCCTTCCAGATGTAAAATACGGTGGTCTGAGACATTTGAGACACCAAACTAGACAAGCTGTGCTTACAGGACACCGAAACAGGGGCCATGTGAGAAAACTATCTTTAGAGGAAAGCTTTTAAATGTACCCGAGGCTTCGTTTTAATTCGTGTATGGCAAGGCCAGTGGATTGGGAAGTGATTGGCATTGAAACGGTGGCTTGTCACGTCCCCGGGAGGAGCACACACACCACGCAGGGCCACACGGGGAAGGCAGAAGGAGTGAGCAGGAAACAGAGACCAAGCCTTTGCTGTGTCTTCCCTGCGAAGAAACGGAATGGTCGGGGTAAACAGCCGAGCAGGCTCAGGACTGGAAAGTGTGAATAATTTGGGTGGCTCTGGGCTCTACGGGTGGTCTCTAATTGCCCAGGAGCTGGACCTGGTGAATCATAACTGAGCACAGGAAGGTGTCCCTGACTGTGGGAACCTCATAAAAGGAGGCGGGTGGGGCTGTAGACTCAGGAATTGGTTGATTTGCTTCTCAAAGGCATGCTCACAAGCAAGGTATTCACCATCTCTAGAAATTAGCTAACCCTGGGAAGTGCAGTCCCTCCCCAGGTCCACGAGTCCTCAAGATGGCAACGCATCATACAATACAGAAAATAGGTGCAGTGTGTATTTTAGCTCCACTCAAAGTCATGTCTCAGAAGTTTGAGTTTAACCACATTAATTTCTGTGCTCAGCTCCAGAGACAGGCTTTTGGAGTGGGCCCTGCTACGCACTCCGAACACGTCTGACTCACATCTAAGGGATCTGTGTGTCTGCTGTGAGCAGCCTCAGAGTGGTGGAGTTTAAGGCCACAGATGAGAGAGGCCCCTTGGCATAGCAAGAAGAACCAGGACAAGCACCGAGAGAGCCACCTCCTGGCACAGCTCTCTGCTCTCTGTGTGACCTCCGGCAAGTTCCAGTTTCTAAGATCCTTTGACCTTTGACCATACAATGGTGAGATGTGGGCAGTAGACTAGTCAGTGAGTGTCAGCTTGTACCACACTTCAGAACAGTGGGAGCTTGAGCTTCGAAAAGCACAGGCACCCATGGAGAAATCCATAGATTATACAGCCTTGTCACCTCCGTGATGTGCTGTCCCTCTGGGACACTTGCTGCCCCTTGTACTCTGTCCCGGTGACCCTGTGTTATCCACCAGCTCCATTATTCTCTCATATTCTCAACTCCTTAATACCATACTGGGAAGTTCATTTTATTTCCCTTCAATCCCTCCATTTAAGCCATTTGCCATCAGTCATACGCAGAAATAAAAGCTAAAACTGAAGGCATTCCCTAGGATTCAGGAGTCTGGGACCAGGGTGTCCGCAGAGCTTCCTGGCTCAGGGAACTTGCCAGGTAGATGGATCTTTACCACGTGTAGCACAACCTCATCCTTGGAGCAGCGTCGTTAATCTTAAATCCTAATTTGTCCCTCATCCTCAGCTCCTAAAACTGCCTTTGGGTGACTTATTTCCTATCATCGCTTACCTCATAATTCCTTGAGATTTGACTTTACCTGAATAAATATAATTTCAGAAGGGAGCCCTTTAGGGGTGCAGATCCCTCCCAAAGGAAACTACTGACCTGGCTTACGTATTCCTAACACGTACTCCATAGATTTATATTTTAAAAGAAGCCCAATCTTTATCAAGAAATTTAAAAATCTTCTTAATTAAAAGAATAGGACTCAGCTATCGGGAAACTATTGAAATCAAGATAAGAGAACAACAGTACGCGAATGAGAACATAGTGTCAAAATTCCAGAAGAGCAAAGGTGCCAAGTTTGAAATTCCTTAGGGCCAAGGTAACAAAAGACTGTGATGCCTGCACAGCTCCGCTAGTTAATAAAATGCAACACGTCAGCAACAGACACGGGCTCTGACCTATTTCTTTTGTTGTTGTTGTTGTTTTAGGTTTTTTTGTTTTTGTTTTTTGGTGTTTTTTGGAGACAGAGTCTCGCTCTGTCGCCCAGGCTGTAGCGCAGTGGGGCGATCTCGGCTCACTGCAAGCTCCACCACCTGGGTTCACGCCATTCTCCTGCCTCAGCCTCCCGAGTAGCTGGAACTACAGGCATGTGCCACCATGCCCGGCTAATTTTGTATTTTTAGTAGAGACGGGGTTTCTCCATGTTGGTCAGGCTAGTCTCAAACTGCCGACCTCAGGTGATCCACCTGGCTCGGCCTCCCAAAGTGCTGGGATTATAGGCGTGAGCCACTGTACCCAGTGGCTCTAACCTATTTCTCAAAGAAATATATCACGTGGATGCTCAAGTAAGGACTTTGAACCACGTAATTCATGTATTGGTAGATCTAGTCCTCAAATTAGGCATAAGAATAAATGGTTTTGTTTTCAATATTTTCCTGTGCACATATTTGTTTGTTGAAGTGTTAAGAATATTGTTAACTATGCATTTTTCAAAAACATGGGACGTTGTAATGTGCTGTTGTTCTTTTCCTAGCTTTTTGAAACAGAAATTAGATCACTAGTTTTTACACTTTTCTCTTTTCTAGCACATGTATTTTGAGTTATGAGTTTCCCTCTGAGTACTGCTTTGGCTGCACACCATGCTTTTTGTAATAATTTTTCATTGTGAAATAATGTTGACCCTACAAAAAATTTATAAGGACATTGCAAAGCACTTCAGCTGCCTCTTCACCGACCTTCCTAGTTGTTGCCCTTTTGCCATCTTCGCCCCATCTCCGTCTCTGAGTGAATGTATCTGAGCCCCTGGTGAGCCGGTTTGCTTTCCTCTCCACAGTGAGGCTCGGCAGGAGGCAGGCAGAGGGCCTTGGAACCACTCCTCCACCACTGGCTTTGTCCTCACTAGACTTTTCAATGAGAGCCAGATGCACCTGTTCCTCTTCAGCATGGTGGTGCTGGTCTACATCCTCGCCATGGCTGGCAATGCCACCATGGTCCTCCTGATCTGGGCTGATGCCCAGCTCCACAAGCCCATGTACTTCCTCCTCAGCCAGCTGTCCTTCCTGGACATCTTCTTTTCTTCAGTCACTGTCCCCAAGATGATAGTGGCCTTCCTCTTTGATTGGACAAGCATCTCTTTCGGGGGCTGTGGGGCACAAATGTTTTTCTTCATGTTCCTGGGAGCTGCAGAGTGTCTCCTGCTGGCCCTCATGGCCTATGACCGCTATGTAGCCATCTGCAACCCTCTGCGTTACCCAGTGCTTATGAGCCGTCGCGTCTGCCTGCTCATGGTTGTGAGCTCCTGGCTGGGAGGGTCCCTCAATGCCTCCATCCAGACCTCGCTAACCCTGCAGTTCCCCTACTGTGGCTCACGAAAGGTCACCCACTTCTTCTGCGAAGTGCCTTCGCTGCTGATGCTGGCCTGTGCAGACACAGAGGCCTATAAGCAGGTGCTCTTTGTGACAGGTGTGGTGGTCCTCTTGGTGCCCATTGCCTTCATCACCACCTCCTACGCCTTCATTTTGGTGGCTGTGCTCCAGATGCGCTCTGTGGAGGGGCGTCAGAAGGCCCTGGCCACCTGTTCCTCCCACTTGACAGTAGTCAACCTCTTCTATGGGCCCCTTGTCTACACCTACATGTTACCTGCATCCTACCACTCTCCTGGCCAGGATGATGTTGTATCTGTCTTCTATACGGTTCTCACACCCTTGCTCAACCCTGTCATCTACAGCCTCAGAAACAAGGAAGTGGCTGGGGCAATGAAGAAGGTCATAGGAGAGTGTGGTGTCCATAGGAATGCTTGAGACCCAGGAGAGAGGGCTGAGAGACACACGTATGAGATCTGAGTTCACTCATAGGCATTGGGTCTGAAGATAGACAGACATCTATTTCACATGACCTTCCATATCTGGGATGTGTTTATGGCTCCAGGATCCTGTTCTAGGATTCCCTTCTGGGATGAGAGGAAGAGTCCCAAATCCACATGCAAGGAAGTGACATGATTCCCCTCAAGCCACCACACTTCTACTTTTTCAGAGAGGTGTCCAGAACATCTGATTCCACTCATCATTCCCCCTGTCCATCTCAACAAACTCTAGTCAGGCTTTTTCTTCAGCCATCCGCTGGGCAGTGCAGCGATAAACCATCCTCTCTGTGTCACTGAATGTCTTAGGGCTTCCCTTCTTACCCTGTAAAAGCCAAAGGTCCCACCAAGCCCTTGATACCTGACTATTTCTCCAATCTTCTGTGTTGACATACTTCTTTTTCTTCACTCTGCTCCAGCCACACTGGCCCCCTTGTTCAAAATTCCCAAGCACAATCCCACCTCAGCATCCTTCAATGCTGAGTTCCCGATGCCTGGGGGATTTCCTCACATTTTTACATGGAGTTCTCCTTGCCTTCGTTTAGGAATTGTTCACATGTGACCATATCAAAAACACCTGCACTGATTACCCTTTCCAAAATAGCATTCCCACCCCACCTCACCATCTTGCTCTAATCCCATTTGTGTATTAGAATGTGTAGTTCAGGAGAGCACAGAATTTCCTCTTTAATGTATTCTCAGCTCCAAGAAGAGTTCCTGGCATATCGAGTCAATCAAAAAATAACTTTTGGATGAACAATTAAATCCAAAGAACATTTTCTTGTCTAATCACAACAGTGTTGTTCCTTTTTCTAGTTCCTCCTTCTTGAAAATCTTCCTTCCCTGGGCAATAATACCATGTTCCTTGTTTTCCTCCTGCTTCTGGTGCACTTTTTCCCACTAAGTGATGAAGGCCCTCAAAATCCAGTGCAGCTAGATACTTGTCTTCTCAGTCTACACTCCCTAGTCACTCCCATTCTTGGCTTCAGTTACCATTTGATACCAAAGCCTGAGATACATAACTATAGGCCACTCAGATGTCTCCTCCAAGCTCCTCACCACATACCCAAGGCCACCTCAGTACTCCCCCTGGATGTTTCAAAGGCACCTCAAAGTCACCATGTCAGGAAACAAAGTCATAATCTCACCCTGAAGCCTGAGCGTCTTCCAGGGCTGGTAACTGAGTGTTGTCACACGAGAACAATGAGTCTTTGTCACCACCCATATCCAGTCCCTCACCAGTTCCTGCCTCACCTCTCCACAAGATGGCCTCTGGGTCACCACTGCCACCACTACTGTGGTCCAAAAATACCTAAATTATTCTCACCTGGACGAGGCAGGAATTTTCAAACAGACCTCCCTGTCCCCTTTCTTGCCCCACCCCTACATATACATTCACAACTTATTTTCCAAGATGTAGCCAAAGGGATCTCTAAACACAAATCTAACTACATATAGCAACCCCACTCCCGAAAGTCCCCTGCAATCCCCTTAGCAGTTCTCATTACACATATTAATTGCTGTTAACACATATCGCCATCTAACGTGATATATTTTAATAACTTACATTGCTTACTATGTGTCTTCTCCTACCACAAATTAAGCTCCATGAGGGCAGGTGTTTTTGTCCTTGCACTTGGCACATAGTAGACATTTATTAAATATTGAATAACTATTTGTTATTGAATAGTTCTTCGGATAAAACAAACTTTTTCGTTGCCTTCAAAGTTCTGCAAAGTCCAACATTCTTTGTCTCATTTCACTCGCCTGCTTAATACTCTACTCCTGCACCTTCCTGCTTCCCATTCTGGAGCTATTCTGCTAGTTGAGATGCTGCTTACTCCTCCCAGCCACCACACTCCTGTTCCCTTCTTTGCGTCCATATGTACTCAAAGGTTAGCTTCTACTTATAAGTGAGAACATGCAGTATTTAGTTTTCTGCTCCTGTGTTAGTTTGCTTAGGATAACGGCCTCCAGCTCCATCCATGTTGCTGCAAAGGATATGATCTTATTCTTTTTTATGGCTGCATAGTATTCCATGGTGTATCGTATTTTGTTTAGTCTACCGTTGATGGGCATTTAGGTTGATTCCATGTCTTTGCTATTGTGAGTAGTGCTGCAATGAACATATGGGTGCTTGTGTCTTTATGGTAGAATAATTTATATTCCTCACCTTCTTTGTACTCCAATTTCATCTGAGCAGATACTACCTGGAATAAAGAATATATTTCCGTTACTGACCATATATTGTATTCTTGAAAAATGCTAAGAAAGTAGACATTGTGTTTTTATTATAACAGTGATAACTATGTGAGGTAATGCATTTGTTAAACAGCTTGATTTAATCATGCCACAATGTATGTATATTTTAATATACTTCAAAACATCATGCTGTACATGATGAATACATATAATTTTATATGTCAGTTAAAAATACATTTAAAAATAAAGTAAAATTTAAATGTTAAAATGAAAAACAAGAACAGGTGTCCCAGTTACTCTCGCAGCTAGGTAAGCTCTGGCAAGTGGACTACAGGTATAAAGGTTTGTGCTTTCCAGCAGTTCCTCAGAAGCCAGGGTAATATCACATGCCTCTCGACATCACCCGCCTTTCTTGCTGGCTGGTGTGTAGTCATGACGGCTGGAGCTTCAGCAGACATCTTGCAGCATGAGGCAGAAGTCAGGAAATGAGAATGTGAAGCAAATACAAAAGGAAGCTTCTGAAACCATGGAGTAAATCACAGCCACTTGCCTTGCTGGGCATTTGCAGTGAACCTAATTTTACCTACATCCTTTCACACCAAGAAGTGATGGTTAGAGAGCAGACCCCCTTTCAAGGCACGGGAAGAATAACTATATCATTCATGCGGTAGAATGCCAGGAAAACCTTGCTGAAAAGTAGATGAACCGCACTAGAAAACACACATCAGAAAGCAATGTGGGGACTGTAAGAAAATCAGTAGCTGTGAGAATTTAATGTCCACATGGAAAAAGTGGCCAGCCCTGATTAGACTTGACCTTCACTTAAGGAATATGTCATAGTATTTCCACTATGTACAATTTATAATGTAGGCCATTTGCTTTTTGTCTTTTAATAGAACATGAAAATGGAAAGTTTTAAAAACTAAGTAATTAGGTGATATTTGCCAGGTGACATGACGAAGCCTGGCTCTCTTGTACATGGAACATTTCAAGGTAAAGTGTGGAAGCACAAAGCTAAATTTCAGGAAAAACTTAAGGACAGACCTCAAGCTTCAGGGAATATACTTTTGCCTGAGGAGAAAATGAGGGAGGGATAGTGACAAACTGGGAAAAAATGACAAATTCTTGAACAATTACAGAAGACTTACCAAGATTAAATTACCTTATCCCTAACATATTACAAACTTGCTCTTTATTTAATTTTATCCTCATCAGAAGTTTTCTGTATACATTTTTAAAATTAATATGTAATAGATATATATATTTGGTGGGTACATGTGACAATTTAATACGTTTGTATAATTTATAGAGATTAAATTGATCTGAGACCTGAAACCATGAAAATTCTAGATGATAACATAGGAAAAACCCTTCTAGCCATTGGCTTAAGCAAAGACTACATGACCAAGAACCCAAAAGCAACAGGAATAGACTCAAATTCCTCACATGATCGTACCCAAGCACCAGTTTTACCACAGGATCTCATTCTTGTTTATTTTATTATAACAACACAATCATCTACCTTCCCTTTATTTGAAGGCAAAGTGGACGTACCCAAAGAAATGTCCAATGGCAAATGATGCCTTTTCTGCAAAGTCTTAGGAATAGACAGCTGCCTAGAAAAACTCAACCACTGTCCACCCAAACATAATATGTGCTATGTACTCTTCATTGGCAGTATAACATTGGGTATTTTTTTTTATACTTTATTTAAAAGGTGCAATTGAATAGAACAATCTAAAGTTACAACTGGATGAGCTTTCCAAGGAGAACAACAGAAGATGAACATTCCGGGGTGGAGATGGCAGTGACCAGATAAGAGCAAAAATATCCTTACACTTTCTAAAGAAAGAGGTGTCTAGATGTTTACTGTCCTCCAGTCAATGGGTCAAGTCAACCCTGGAAGCTTATTTTTATTTTCTTTTTTTGCGAATAGTGAATACCAGATTCCTCTCGGTTTAGTTTAGAGAACTGATCCTTTATCTTATTCAATCAGTGAGTCACAACGAGAATGGGTTCAGGACTTTCTCCTCTCCATTCTGTGTGGATGTGAATCAAACATCAGTTGGGAGCCAAACTGATATGGGCTAAGTTCTAGATCACTTAAGATGCACAGAAGGCTCTTGGCCAGTGTTGGAACAGGAACTGTGGATCTCTCTTCTCTCAGAAGGGTTGGGAACTTTTCCAAGTAGAAAATCTACATTGCTCTCCAATTTTTAGACCATTTGCCTTTTATGTGAGAATTTTTGAATATTCATAGATTTTTGCATATCTACATTACAGAGCTGTCTTTATCACATTATCTCAAAATTCCTCTGATACACATTTAAAAGGTTTTTTTAAATCGTGGTGAAATATGTATAAGATTTACCCTTTTAACCATTGCAAGCACAATTTAGTGGCATTAAGTATATTCAAAAATGTTGTAACTATCACCACTATCCATTTCCAGAACTACTTCATCGTTCAAATAGAATCTCCACCCCTTAAACAATAATTCCTGATTCCCTCACTCGCTAGCCCCTGGCAACCACCGTTCGACTTTTTGTCTCTGTGAATTTGACTACTCTAGATAGATTATATAAATGGAATTCTATAATATTTGTCCTTTTGTGTCTGGTTTAGTTCACTTAGCATAAAGTTTTCAAGGTTCATTCATGTTGTGGCATATACTAGCATTTCACTCTTTCTTAAGGCAAAATAATATGTCATTGTATGTATATACCACATTTCATTTATCCTTTCATCCATGGATGGATATTTGGGTTGTTTCAACCTTTTAGCTATTGTGAGTAATGCTACTGTGAACATTAGCATACACATATGTGTTTGAATCCCTGCTTTCAGTTCCTTGGGGTATATAGCCAAAACTGGAATTGCTACTTGATATGGTAATTCTATGTTAACTGTTTGAGGAGCTGGCTAACTGTTTTCTACAGTAGGTGTACCATTTCACTTTTCCACTAGCAATGCACAAAGGTTCCAATTTCTCCACATCCTTGACAACATTTGTTATTTTCTATTTTTTTGAAGAGTCATCCAATGAGTAGTATCTCGTTGTGGTTTTGATTTGCATTTCCCTGATGATTAATGATGAGCATTTCTTCGTGTATTTATTCTTACACATCTTCTTTGCAGAAATATCTATTCAGGTCCTTCACCCATTTTTAATTAGGTTGTTTTATTGTTGTGGTTGCTGAGTTGAACTTATTTACATATTATAGATATTAATCCTGATATATTACAGGCAAATACTTTCTCCTATTCCATGGGTTTTCTTTTTACTCTGACAATAATGTTTTCTGATGCACAAATGTTTTCAATTTTGATGAAGTCCAATTTATCTATTTTTTCTTTTGTTGTCTGTATATTTGGTGTCATGCGCCAGAACTCATTGCCAAAGCTAATGTTATGAAGATTTCTCCCTATGTGTTTGTTCGTTTGTTTGTTTTGTTGTTTTTTGTTTGTTTGTTTTATTTTGAGATGGAGTCTCACTCTGTCGCCCAGGCTGGAGTGCAGTGGCACGATCTCGGCTCACTGCAAGCTCCACCTCCAGGGTTCAAGCAATTCTCCTGCCTCAGCCTCCCGAGTAGCTGGGACTACAGGCACACGCCACCACGCCCGGCTAATTTTTGTATTTTTAGTAGAAACGGGGTTTCACTGTGTTAGCCAGGATGGTCTCGATCTCTTGCCCTCATGATCCACCCACCTCAGCCTCTCAAAGTGCTGGGATTACAGGTGTGAGCCACCGCACCCAGCCTCTCTCTATGTTTTCTTCTAAAAGGTTTATCATTTTAGCTCTTATGTTTAGGTCATTGATCCATGTTGAGTCAATTTTTGTACATGAGGTAAAGGTTCAACTTCATTCCTTTGCAGACAGATATCCAGTTTTCTTCATGCCATTTGTTGTAAAGACTATTCTTTTCCCATTGAATACTCTTTATATTATTGTCAAAAATCAATTGACCATGTACACAATTGTACAGGACTCTCTACCCTATTCCATTGGTCTATATATCTGTCATTATGGTAGTGCCACACATTGATTATTGCAGTTTTTTACTAAGTTTTGACATCAGGAAATGAGAGATCTCCAACTTAGTCCTTTTTCAAGATTGTTTTGACTCTTCGGGGTCATTTGAAATTCCATATGGATTTTAGATTAGGTTTTTATATTTCTGCAAAAAAAAAAAAAAAAGTTACCATAGGGATTTTGATAGCAATTGCATTATTTTAATCTGAAATTTAGGTTTTTATCTGCAGAAAATAATGCTTCAGAAATCATCCCTAGGTATCCCTTTGTCTCATTCTCCCTTCTTGGAATCAGCCTTACTCATGATTGTTGTCAGGGAAGTTCATAATAATAGGGTATCACACACGTTAAAGACAGCTTTGTGCCTCCATTTACAGTTATGGAAACAGGCTTAAAACAGTCATTGCCTTCTAGTGCCACCCATTAAGTAGGCAGCAATACTTGGGTGAACATGTGTTTCTCTTGAGGCTCAGTCCTGAGGTGTTACGTTTCTTACCTGTAGGGAATGTGAGAATGCTGTACATTCTAACAGGGATTCTTCATTTCCAGAACATTCAGATGTGGTGTTTTCCTCTATTAGGAGGGAGCTTCTGTTATTGAGAAAAAGCTTTTCTCCTGCTCCGGCTCTGTGATGTGCCTGCTCCTGCTTCACGTTCTGCAATCAGTGAAGCTCCCTGGGGCCTTGTCAGACGCCAGCACCATGCTTGTGCATCCAGCAGCACCAAGCTGTTTTCAGGGACAGAGAAAGATGGACACAAACCCAGCAATTTTCCCTCATGGTTTAGAGCCTTGTGTCTGGTGGAAGCATTAAAAAAAAGTGTATATTTACTTATATAATTAACAATAACAGTTTGGATAGGATAAATGCTATTACAAATTTAAAAAGAAAGAAAAGTTTCTGTTTCCGATCCATGGGTTACATTTAAGAGGAGAATTGTAAAGAGGGCTAGGGCGGTGTCTCAGTCTGTTCAGTGTTGCTGTAAAGAAATAGTTGAGGCTGGGTAATTTATTGAGAACAGAGGTTTATTTAGCTCACAGTTCTGTAGGCTGCACAAAAAGCATGGTGCCAGCATCTGCTTCTGGTGAGGGCTTCACGATGCTTCCACTCATGGAGGAAGGCAAAGGAGAGCCAGCTGTGCAGAGATCACATGGCAAGGAAGGAAGCAAGAGAAAGAGAACGGAGAGGTGCTGGGCTCCTTTTAACAATCAGCTCTCATGGGAACTAATAGAGTGAAAACTCATTACCATGAGGATGGCACCAAGCCATTCATGAGGGATGCACTCGTGTGACCCACACACCTCCCATGAGGCCACCCCTCCAACACCGAGAATCATATTTCAACAGGAGGTTTGGAGGAGTCAAGCAAACCCTACCCAAACCATAGCAGGCGGTGTTTGAATTTGGTTTGTATTTCCAGTGAGGTAATGAGAGGGACCGTGGGCGTGGCAGATGGTGGTTATGTTTCAAGGAGACCAGGGAGAGCAGTAGCATGGGGAGTACTGAGATGACACCTCGTGTGTATAGGGTGTGGCTCTGCCATGACGTCCTGGCCACCTTGCCTGTATCCACATAACATCCTGGAGCTGAGTTTTGACTGAATTCCTTTTCATCGTCCTGGGACATGAAAGCGTGAAAGACCTACAGGGAGCTGCTTGGAGGCCTCACCTCGTCTCACCTCGTCTCTCCTGGAGGCCTCACCTCACCTGGCCTCGTCTCTCCTTGGAGGCCTCACCTCACCTGGCCTCGTCTCTCCTTGGAGGCCTCACCTCACCTGGCCTCGTCTCTCCTGGAAGGCTGTCGTGGGAATTTCTTATCACCTTCTGAGTGCTGATGAGACCTAAGGCTTTCTATCTTACCCTCTTTACAGCATGGCTGCAGGCTGTAAAACTGCTTGTCTGCAGGATGGAGCTGACTCCTCAGCAGAAAGGAGTGTCTGTTACTCATGTTGCGGTTCTCTGGCTTTTCTTGTTGCCTCTTCACCCTTGGAAGGACCACAGGGAGCCAACACCTTTGGCTCACCTTCTTGCTGTCTCTGTAGGTCACAAACTGAATTTTAAAAGGCCTGTTTCTTTACTGGCTAAATCTTTCAGGCCTGGTCCTTTTCTGTCCCTGATAGCTAGAAAACACAGACCCGTAAGCATGTGAGCACGTGTGATGAGGGTCGCAGACTTATTCGGCATATTCCAGGATGCTAAACCTGGGAGTTCTCCTTACTTATTAAAAGAGGTAGCTTTTAACTTAAAACTCAGGATCCCTCAAGTAGGCCCAGAAAGAATAGAAATAGATTTCAGCAGGATTTTAGATCCACCTAGAGGGTTTTTAGGGGTTCTCAAATCTTTTACACACATGACCTCTCTCTACCAAGGAAATGGGGTCTACTCTTCCCCGTGAAGCTCCAGTTATACTCTCATACAGACCTCGCTGCAGGGCAGGGGACTTGTTTTACAGGAAAACTCTCAGAAATGTTTTCATTCTTTCCCTCTCTGCAGGCAGGGATGTTTTGAATCTTGCTTATAAGAGATGTGCCGTTAAAGAATGTTTTAACAAAGCTTCCTGTGACACACAGGGTTGCTCTCTTAGAGTCACGATGAAAGGATTTAGCGCAGTCTCACATTCAGAGGCCAACACAGAGTCACCCACCCAGACTCTCTTTCTCTTACTCTATTTGTGTGTATGTGGGTATCTTTCGATCTTTGGTTCATAAGTTCTTGAAATTGTCCAATTCTATTGTTTATTCATCTTACATGTCTAGTTGGCCAGTGGTGAACACCTAGCATATGTTCCATATCAAGAAGCAATGTGTTTCATAATTTTTTGACCACATCACAGTAAGTGTATTTTACCTTGCAATCCAGCACATCGATGTGGATGAGTGTATATTTCATTTACATACATATACATATATATGTGTCTGTATAGTATACATATATAGTGTATGTTTGTGCTTATATATTTGTTTTCATATATTTGTGTTTGTATATTTTATATATGGCAAAAATGAAAATTTTACATAACAAAATATAAATGTATACTCTTCTGTTATCTTCTTCTCTTTTACTGAAAAAAAATGTTGATCTCAATGCATTCAATAGATTTCTCAGCCATCTACTGGGTCTTGACCTTGCATTTGAGAAATACTGCCATGTAGGTTAAATTGGGGGAGAATATCAAAGAAAATTAAGAGGTTAACAGTCTAGTTGAGGAGAAAAGGCAAGACTTAGTAAACGTGACGTGCACTTCTGTGACTTTTCCACATGTTGCACATGAGGCTAGTTATGAAAATAGATGCACTTACTGAAGATAAGTAGTCAAAATGAACAAAAGAGAATAATATCTCCCCCCTATACCCAGCCTACTATGGAGAGGAGAGATCAAAAGAGGTTAGCTTTGGGGAAGGCTCTGAGCACCCAGATAGGAGAGTGGGTCATCTTGCAACATGTTCCCCAGGGATACTCCTAGACCATAACGTCTTTCCTCCGCTTGTGTAAAATTGTGATTTTTTTTTTTTTGAGACTGTAGTGATTGACTCTTCCACCCTTTGCAAACCCTTGTCAATATCAGTTATTGACCTAATTTATTGATAGCCACAGCACCTGCTTATGCTTTTCCTTTCCACCCAAAGTCCTACAGTGATTCTAGAAATCTGATTTAGGGTCCTTTTAAATGTTCCATCAAACATCTCAATTTAATCCCAAATGATCTTTATAGTTCATTTCAGCTGTCCTCTTCTGTGGTCATGCTAAGAACTGTGTCATCACCAAGAATTATTTCCTTATGAAATCTTTACTTCAGACACCTCACCTATCTGTCCAAAGACATGGTGTTTTCAGAAACGTTCTCCCTCCCCACTGTTCCTGCTTCTTGTATTTACCTACTCAGTTTAGACCCCATAAGCCAATCCTTCCATTAGTTCTCTAGGTCATATCATAGACAACATTGACTGGTGGCCTGTAAGTTACACACATCCGGGAAAACTGCAACCCTGAATCAAACAATGTGCTAACCTTCCTACTGACTTCACCTGGATGCTGAGTTCCACTGGAGAAAAGCCACACAGATTTCTGGACTGGAGCATTAAATAGTCATAGCATGAAGCTTCAAATGGGAATCTAACATTGCTTCATGGGGCTTCTGGATTTTCTTAGCTTTCTCTCCCATTCTACAGGGGGGCTGTTTTGACCCATGGATACCCTACTTAAACCTTCAACTCCACCATCTCCCAGCTCGCTGTAAAAGATGGTCCCGAGATTCCTACACCCTTGTATATACACCCTGCCAAATACCCTCCCCTTGAGTGCAGACGGCACCTTTGAATTGGATGTGGCAGTCAATACCTTGATTAGGTTTGTTATTTGAGCAAGGTGATTATGTGACACTTTATAAGACTTTATCATGGCAGAAAAGAGAGTCTCCTGCTGTCTCTGAAGAAGTAGCTGCCATTTTTGAGGGGGCCACACAGGTAGGACATCAGCGTGGTCTCCAGGAGCCAAAAGCAACCCCTAACCATCAGTCAGCAAGAAAACAGAGGCCTCAGACCCAGCAAGAAACTGAATTCTGACAACGACCTGAATTAGCCTGGGAAAGAACCTAGAGCCTCAGATGAGTTTAAGGCCCTGGCCAACACCTGTATTTTACCCTGGTGAGCCCCTGAGCAGAGGACGCAGTTAACTCATGCTAAAATCCCAACCCATGGAGATTATGAGATAATAAGCGTGTGTTGCTTTAAGCCAATAATTTTTTGGCAACTTTTACACATTAATAGAAAACTAGTACAGAAGACATACCTTCTGCTTTACAGAATGTAGTCTACAGAAACAGGAATCTCTTTTACTTTTTCTCACTAAACTTTCAACTTCAGTCTCTTGGTTTTCCTCCCTTAACCCCATACTCCTGCTATAATAAAAGGCATGTTTCTTTCCATACTTCTCATAGGTTTTCTCAGACAAATATTTAAACATAACACCATTTTTTGCACTTCAACACAAAACTACTTCAATCCCATTTTTTTCATGCAGCTTTCTCCTTTTCTCCAAGATACAGCCAAGATTCCTAAATTTCGGCAGTATAGAGTCAACATCTTCCCCATCGTGAAACGTGTATAAAGTTAAAGAATTTGTTTGGTATATACTGAGATAAGGTTTGGGGCTGTTCACAGATACAGACAACTAGTTTGGGTGCTCCACACACTCCATGGCAGTGGTTCTCAATGTGTGTTCCCTGGACCAGAAACATCAGGGTCACCTGGAAACTTGCTAAAAATGCAGGCTCTGTGGACCCAACCCAGAACTACTGAGTAAAACTCTGGGAGCAGGGCCCGATAATTCATGTTTAAGAAGCCCTTCATGGGATTCCGATGTACACTTAAGTTTGAGAATCAGCACTGAGGTGAGAAGAAAGGTCAGTATCTCCTGTCATCCATACTTCATTCTCAGCAGGATAAATGGATTGAGAAGCACTGGTTTACCTACATTAACAGCCTCTACTTCCTCGACTAGCTTGCAGTTTTTAACACACAACAATTAAGTATTGGCAGCACTGGACCAGTGAAATTACTACTACCAAGATCCACGGGATGCAAGTTGCTTCCAAGTTGGGCACATTTTTTAGGTCCTCAATGTTTTTTGAATAAAGGATTAACCTTGTTCAATTAAGTGCCTAAGAGAATCTCAGATGGGACAAAAAGCAAAAAAGAATAAGGGCAAGAGGGCTGGAGAGGTGAACTCACAGTGGACTACCCGTCTACCTATGAAGAAAACCAGGGAACAATCTCCCTTCTCAGAAGGCCATAGATCACCTGATGAGTTGTCTGACTTGCCAATAGAGATGTTCACTCACCATTCTTGGTCTTGTTTTAAACGAATTAAATATCCTCAGATGGAATAGTGTACATGCTACCTGTAATACAATGAGAATCATTCAATGTGATTGTTCTTGGTTTGAATAGAACTACGATATTTAAGGCATTTGTTATTATCAGAAAGGGTCCAGCAGAAGTGTGCTCAGAGGCTGTGGGGCACTTCAGGAGGAACATGGCAGTTGGAAAGCTAATTTGATGTCCATCGGCCACAGATCACCAGGACACATCGGGAGCCAACAGAGATACGTTTATTTATTACTTCCTGCAACAAGGAAGACAGCCACCATAAGGAACCACGGGAAGTCTCGAAAAGGATGAACTAAGGACAGAGTATTAATAGTTTGAGGGCTGGAGTTAGTCATAGGATAGTGCTGCCTGAGATTGGTCAGAGCTTGTAAACCAGAGAATTGCTAAAACAGTAAATGGTCATATGTTTAGAACATCTGAATACAGAGACTCTTCAATCTGTTTATCTGGTATGTTATCTTGAAACATATGGGTCTGAACTAAGTGATGTTAAAAGACTGGGCCTGGATAGTCTCCGATGGACGTAATGTTTTGGTACAGTGTATCCGCTTTGCAAGTCATAGCACAGTCCATTTTGAAAATCTGTGGGTTTCATTTCAATTCATATTTTCCCCCTAATATCCTGATGCTTGAGTTCAAGCGTCACCTATGTCTTGAAGAACCGTACCCAGAGTGCAATGTATTACCTGGGTTTTCTCAGTTAAAGCCAAGATTATGAGACTATGAAATGGTGAGGAATAGGGAACATAGACACTAAAATCTTATTTAGGGTTAATCTCAGATTTATTGGGGAGTTGGAAAGAAGGAAGGACAATCACAGGTCAAGAGAAGACACACCCAGTGGGATAAATGGCGCCAACCATCATACTCGTCAACCAGAGTCAATGTGATGCTCAGACTTCAAGCTGGGATGAAGGCATGATCCCTGGTCTCCTCCTATGGGGATGAATCCAGCAGGGACGTGGAAGCTGGGGTGACACTGACCCTCCTGTGGCCCCACTGCCCCAACTATGGCCTTCTAGTCTCCATAAATTATTTAATCCCAGTCTCTCCAGGTGACATTTGTATTTCCACTTTTTATTGATTACCTACGGAATTTCTACCCACAAACTGCCAATGTAGAGCAGAGCTGCCCGATACGGCAACTATTAGCCACATGTGGCTAGTGCGACTGAGGAGCTGGACTTTTAATTTAACTTTATTTTAATTAATTTAATTTTTAAAATCGATGCTTGAGTCAGTTATTGGAAGACTTTTTAATATGTTTGGAACAAGTTGGGCATGTTATTCCCCTTTTTCAACTATACACTTTGTGAAATCAAAATACAGATCTGGGATTTCCAATGAAAACTTAATATCCAAATCAAGATGTGTCAAAAGTATAAAATATATTCTCTTTTTTGTTGTTTTTGAGGCAGAATAAAATATATTCTCAATGTTGAGGACTTGGCACAAAAAAAGAGCAAGAAAACGTAAACTATTTCATTAATATTTTCTATTTGATTACATATTGAAATGGTAATATTTTAGGTTTATAGGGTAAAATAAAATATATTACCAAAGTTAATTTCACCTGTTTCTTTTTACTTTTCATAATGAGACAACCAAAGAAATAAAAAATACAAATTTGGCTTACATCGAATTTCTATTGGACAGCACTGGTCTAGATTATCGATAGTCCAGTAAGATATTTACCTTAAATATTTAATATTTTCTTCCTTGTAAAGTGGTACACTATTTTTTTTGCTTATCAGTTTATTTATCCTCATTTTTATTTTCTTTTTAAACAAAGTTTAAAACTCTCCTTTCTTTCTAGAGGGAGGAAACAAAGAGATCTCAGAGTTCAAATCATTACTGATGTTACCAGATATTAGTGTGTGTTAGTCCTTAGGTCTCTACACAAATATTCTTCTCCTTCAAGGCACACGGTAGGATCACTCTGCCCCATCCCTTTGAAGTTAGGCATAGTCAGCACAGCTGTTTCAACCACTCAGTGGAATGTGACCTGAGGAACACTGAAGCACCAGTACATGATTTGCCACATCCTCTTCCCCGATATGGTGGCAAGGGAAGCTCTTGTTGAGATTAGAGCTTCTAGCAGCCTTGGTTTCTCATTGGACCAGAGCTTCTGCCACCTTCTGGCAACAGAGAGAATGAGGTTTGTTACTACAACAAACCCAGACTCATCCTGCCTGATGCATACTCTATCATTGGTAATCGAAGCCAGGAGCCACCTAGATCACCCAGACATTTACAAACATGTGTTGCTATATAGTAATTGTTAGTTTACTAATAAATCTCTCTCTCGCACTGGACTGTTTGAGGGCGAAAACTGTGTGCTTTTCATTTCTGCACACTGCCAGAGGATTTGACACACAGTAAGACGTTAACAAATACTTGGAGACTGAATAGAATAAGTGAATGAGTGGGTGCATCTCATAGCAGGTGGCTGTGCCTTTTGGGCAGAGAAGTCTCTCAGAAGGGAATAGAGGAAGAGGAGTAAAAAGATTGCTGAGCTAACTTGGAGCTCAAATGAGGGTAACAAGCATAAATTTGTTGTAGCATGTAGCTACACGGGTGAGATATATTTTTCCTTGTTTGCTTGCATGATTTTTGTCTGTTTTGTTTTGTCAGTTCTGTTTGAATGTCCGTACGGCTCTAGAGTCAAATGTTTTCAAGTCAGTTGACAGGAGAAGAACACTAAAGCAGCAAGGGTACACGGGATAGTAACTGGAGTCTAGACCAGATCAGCAATCACTGGAGAAAATAAAAGGACAACTCAGAGAAAGGCCAGGCGCGGTGGCTCACGCCTGTAATCCCAGCACTTTGGGAGGATCACGAGGTCACGAGATCGAAACCATCCTGGCTAACACGGTGAAACCCCATTTCTACCAAAAAAAACAAAAAACAAAAAAATTAGCCTGGCATGGTGGTAGGCGCCTGTAGTCCCAGCTACTCGGGAGGCTGAGGCAGAAGAATGGTGTGAACCCGGGAGGCAGAGCTTGCAGTGAGCCGAGATCGCTCCACTGCACTCCAGCCTGGGCGACAGAGCAAGACTCCGTCTCAAAAAAAAAAAAGAAAAAAAAAAAAGGACTACTCAGTGGAAGTTATAAAAAGGTTCAAACAAGTTGAGTTATTGATGAGGCTTTAAATATGAGCTCTAATCGAGTTTAAAATCTTTCCTGACATTGGTCAAGCTGGGAGAACAGACACCATATAACTCTCCTTGCAGAGTTAACAGAAAGAGTGTTTCTCCCAAGAGCAGTCTTGAGTTGTAAAATGTCTTAATTGTCCCCTTCTTTGACTACTGCTTTCTTACTCACTGTGAACCTGCCTAGAGAATCAGACACGTTGTCAGAAAAGCAGCCTTGCTTTCCAACCCAGGAGCAGAGGTACAGACAAGGAGTTCCCAGGAACATTTGTGTCTAAACTTTTTCATTAGGAAACTGTACCTGACAGTTCAGACTCGACATGGTTTTATTTACATACATCTGTGCTTTGCTTTGAGTTTCATTTAAGTTTCTCCTGAGAAGAGTAGGAGAATCTATGATTTACCTTTCCCCTAAATCTTCTAAGTCCTTGGTGTGATGCCCCACAGTTCCACAAAATGAGAAATTTTGATATATCAAACTACAGATTTGTCCTTGATGGCCTTTAGTTGCCTAGGCTAACACAGGGTTTCTCAGCCTCAATACTATTGACATTTTATGCTAAATAATTCTTTGTTGTGGTTGGGGGAAGGTTGCATTGTAAGACGTTTAGCGGCATTGCTGGCCTTTACCCACTGGTCGTCAGTAGCACACCACTTCCTCTTCCAGTGTGATAACCAGAAATGCCTCAATATATTGCCAAATGTAGCCCAGAGTACAATATCATTTCCTGTTGAGAATCACTGGGTTAGGGCATGCATTCTCAATGGGGACAATATCATCCCTAAGAGGGCAAAAATTGGAGAGTTTTTTTGGGGGGAGAGGTAGGGAGAAATCTTAGGTATTACAATGGTTTGTGGTCCTCTGAGAGATCACAATGTACAAACAAACAGTTTATCAGCAGTGTTACAATTTAATGGAGGAGAGGTCAATTGGGAAAAGAATATATTTTAAAAACTTCTCTGGGAGAATTGATGAAAAACAGTTGAGACACCATAGACTATAACAGGCTGCCATGGGAGTAGGGGTTAGGAATGTTGGAGACAACTGGATTGGGAGTTAGAGCCTGAGTAATGTCATATTCAGTTCCAGGACAGGTGTTCAGAGATTTAGAAATTGCACTGTGTGTATGGCTATTCCTCAAGGATTTAGAACTGGAAATACCATTTGACCCAGCCATCCCGTTACTGGGTATGTACCCAAAGGATTATAAATCATGCTGCTATAAAGACACATGCACACGTATGTTTACTGTGGCACTATTCACAATAGCAAAGACTTGGAATCAACCCAAATGTCCATCAGTGACAGACTGGATTAAGCAAATGTGGCACATATACACCATGGAATACTATGCAGCCATAAAAAAGGATGAGTTCGTGTCTTTTGTAGGGACATGGATGCAGCTGGAAACCATCATTCTCAGCAAACTATCACAAGAACAGAAAACCAAACACCGCATGTTCTCACTCATAGGTGGGAATTGAACAATGAGATCACTTGGACACAGGAAGGGGAACATCACACACCGGGGCCTATTGTGGGGAGGGGGGAGGGATAGCATTAAGAGATATACCTAATGTAAATGGCGAGTTAATGGGTGCAGCACACCAACATGGCACATGTATACATATGTAACAAACCTGCACGTTCTGCACATGTACCCTAGAACTTAAAGTATAATTTAAAAAAAAGAAAAAAGAAAAGAAATTTCACTGTGTGACTGTGGAAGTGGAATGCGGCTAAAGGGCAGAAGAGAGCAACTCAAGATTTATAGTTTAAATTAACTAAAATCAAATAGAATTTAAAATTCCATTTATCAGCCTTACTGGCCACATTTCAAGTGTACAGTCACCTCAAGAGCCAAATGTGTTACTTCTATTAATTTTCTAGGGCTGATGTAACAAATTACCACAGACTAAGTGGCCGAAAAAAACGGAAATTTATTTTCACAAAGTTATGGAAGCCAGAATTCTGAAATCAGTTGTTGGCAGGGTCACGCTTCTGCCAGAGACTTGGGGAGACTCCGTTCCTTGCCTCTTCTCACTGCTAGTGTCTGTCAGCATTCCTTGGCTTGTGGGTCTCATCACTCCAATCTCTCTCTCCATGGTCACATGGCCTCTGTTTCTCTGTGTCTTCTCCTCTGTCTCAAAAACACTTCCTCTGCTTCTCTTATAAAGATAAATGTGATTGCATTTAGGGTCCCACCTATATAATCCAGGATAAGTTCTCTCTCAAGATTCTTAACTTATTCACACATTTTTCCATATAAAGTAATATTCACAAGTTCTGGGGATTCGAATGTGGACAAATATGTGGGGCCACCATTCAACCCACCACACTACTTACTGTATTAGCACAGATATAGAACATTTTCATCATTGCAGCAAGTTCTGTTGCAAAGTGCTTTAGGGGATGTTTATCAATCACGGGTCAAAACACTGGATGAATGGCCAAAGCAACTTAGTGGCTGGTGAATCTACCACAAATAATGAAGGTTGTGATGTAAATGTTAAACGAGTAGGTTTTTCCTTTAAATTATTGTTATTATTTATTGTGTAAAAAAATGCATTCCATAACATTTACCATCTTAATCATTTTTAAGTGTGCTGTGCTACCAACTACATGCACCTTGTTGTGCTACAGATCCCTGGAACTTTTTCATCTTGCAAAACTGAACCTCTACACCCACTGAACAATAACTGCCCTTCACCTTCCCCAGCTCCTGGAAGTCACCATTCTACTTTCTGTTTTTAAGAGTTTGCCTACATTAGATACCTATGTAAATGGAATCATGCAGTAATTGTCTTTTTGTGACTGGCTTATTTCACTTAGCATAATGTGCTCAAGATGCCTTCATGTTGTAGCTTCACAAGATCTCCTTTTTAAGGCTGAGTAAGGTAGGTGTCACATCATCATAGGTAGATGGCACATTTTCTTTATCCATTCATCCATTGATGGACATTTAGGTTGTTTCCACAAAGAATTAGAGCTTCTGCAGCTGCCGGAAAAGCAAGCCATCAAAACAGCAGTTGGGTAACAGGAAAAATTCTAACACTCATTTGCTTACGGGGAGAAGGGAATCTTCTACCTAAGTGTGTGTTCATTCAACACACACTAACAATGCATTTATGTCCCAGGCACAGTGCTAAGGACTGGAAGTAGGCGGATCATGCATATATACACAGTCCCTGTCCTTTCAAAGTGTTCAGTCTCAAGGAGGTGTGGGTGTGTTAGAAAATCTTCAGAGGTGCCAGAATTGCACTAGATGCGTTGACGACTTGGAGGGTATTGGTAGGGTAGGATGTTCCTGGTCAGAGGATTAAATATATAGGTACCCTTTCCTCAAAAACGCTTAGGCTAGGTAGGGAAGAGGGTCAGCCACAATAGCATGTCTTTAATTCGGGGGGTGAGAACCAAAGAACTGGAAAAACAGACATTCCAGCTCCTCCAAGTTCTCCCCATCCTCAGAACTGTGGAAATAGCCCACCAGGCTGTCTCCAGTCACGTGAGCCTGGAGCCACCGGGATCTCATTGGCCAAGGCTCCCAGAGGGCGGGAAGAGCGGGAAGAGCGGGAAGAGCGGGAAGTGAGGACCAATGGGGCAGGCCAAAGCGACTGCAGAGGCCAGCGCATGCGCAGTGCCGTCCGGCCTAGCCCATCGGGCCGCCCGGCGTCAGGTACCTGTTCACCAAGCCGCCCCGCCCCGAGGCCGCAGCTGCCGGTGCAGCGCCTCCCGCCGGCCCCCAGCGCCTGTGGAAAGGAGCGGACAGGCCAGAGGCTCCCTGGGCCGACAAGTCTCGGCTAGGCCGTGCTTCCGAGTCCCAGGCGCCTCCAGAGGCCGAGTTCCCAGCGCGGCCCACCCAGCAGCCCGGGCGCTGTGAGGGGCGCTCGCACCCGGCGGCGAAAGGCCATTGGCGTGGCGGGAGGCGGCCCGCGGCCTGGGCGTGCCCCCTGCGGGGAACGGAGCTCACTGGCTGCTCCCTTCCCGAGAGAGCGACGGGGCCGGCCGCAGCCTCAGCCATGCGCCCCTCGGCCGCAGGCGGGCTCCTCTTGGCCTGCAGCCTCGCTTTCGTGCCCTTCTTCACAGGTGAGCGGGTGGCTCGGGGTCCTCCCGCATTCCCGCAGCATCCGTCTCTGCGTTCCTGTATTCTCCACTCTTCCAGCCTGCATTCCCCCATTTCCGCCCTCATTCCTGCATTCCCAACTGCATCCCCCAACATCGCCACTTTCTCCCCATCGTTCCCACCTGGGTTTCCGCGTTCCCACATCCCTGCTCTAATTCCCACCCGCGTTTCCGAATCCCCGCCTGCTGTCTCTACCCCAGTCCGACCTTTATTCCGGCATTTCTGCCTTCATTCTCGCATTCCCAGCCGCATTCCCCTTTGCATTCTGCAAACCTCCAGTCACCTTTCTTTGTTGGGCAGTGTACTCAGCACGGCACAAGGAAAGAGCAGGCACGGGTCCTGCCCTCACAGTGCTTAACAGTCTACAGAACAGTGCTGGGGACACAGTCCTGAGTGTTGCCTCCTGACCAGCCACTTACCGACTGTCTGGCCTCAGGAAAGCAGCTGAGCTTCTCTGTTCTTAGCTATCCTTATTAGAGCACTAAGAATATTGGTTCCTGCCTATTAGAGTTGTAAGGAATATGTGAGCTAGTAAAGGGCTGACACAATGCCTGGCATTTAATAAGCTCTCATTAAAGAGAGCTTTAATGTCTGTCTGTCTTTCTCCAGAGACCACTTCATGTTGGGAGAATGGAGGGGAGAGAGAGTATTCACCAGTGAAACGTGAATCATTAACCCTCATCCAAGTAGTTCTACTTCCCCGATTTCCCTGAAGGTTATAGGGTGCTGTGTGAACAGCCTCTAACTGTCCCTGGTTGTTCACAGAAGTAAGAAAGATGTTCTGGGTCTGCTTATTGGGAAGAGTCATTCAGTTAGTGCCACATAATCATTTTAACATTTCTCCCATTGCTGCCAGGGCATCCTGCATCCCCTCCCAAGCCAGCTTTTCACATCGTCTGGGTAGTGGACTAATTCGCGTTCAGCAGCACTGACTGTTCTGGCCACCTCCTTGCACCTTTCCTGGTTGCCTCAGCCTCTCAAAGTTCTCGTCTTTCCTTTGATGAGAAAGAGGAGGGCAGACTGAAAATAGACTCACCACCCACCTGTCCTTTCCCCCGCCCCATACTGTGGACCAGCATCACAGTAAAAATAGCTATCACTTAGTAAGAATTCATTATGAGCCAACTTAGGACTTTTGATAAGATAAAAAAGTTCAGCATAATTTTACATAAAATTACAGTTTTTTCTTGATATATTTTCTTCTCTTCTGCTTTCCACACCTAATAAAACATTACAGAAAGTCTTGTTTTATTTATTTTGAGAACAGGCCTTAGGTAAAATGTGGAAGTTTATCTTGGAGCTTCCAGTCTTCAAGTTCTCTTCTCCTTTCCCCATCCTCTGTCTTCTCCACTCTATCCTGTCTTACCTCCTCTAGAGCCCAAAGCCAGCCCCACTGATTTTTCTCAATCAAAGCTCATTTTTCAAAAAAAGGATGGTAAAATCATCATTCCTCTCACTATGAATAGCTAAGAACAGTGCTATTAACTTGCCTGGGATACTCTGCATTTTAACAGAAATCAAAGTCCAAAACTTTAAAAAAAAAAATTTACTGGAATATTGGGCTTAAGAGTGTTTGTGCATTTGGTTGAGAGGGCAGGAAGACCTATCAGTCTGCATATGGCACACACTCTAATAATTTTCCTCAAGTTCACATGCCATTGCCTTGGGAAATTAGGACCCCAGCCAGGCAGCCCCAGAGGGGCAGAGGGAGGCATGAGGGCAACTTTGAGAGGAGTGGGAGAAAGTGGTACTTAATCTCATACTTAACCAGGTGACCACTTGTTTCCTCAAAAGTGCCCTCCTTTGCTCTGCTGATCAGAGATTGCTTAGTGGTTGGTAGTGATTTGTAGTGAAGTTTGTTTGAATATAATATTTTCTGTAGCAAGCCATTTTTTTCCAGGAGGAAAAACAAATTTTAAAACTTTTTTTCATGTATTGTCCCATTTTTAAATTTACTTATATTTGTTTTTAATTGTATAACTGTAAAAATAAGTAATATATGCCTATGCCATATATTATCCTACCCTCTTCAGCCCCCAACACAACTCCTATGAAGCAGCCACCGTTATTCCTTTCTTGTTTACCTTTCCAGAAGTGGTCTGTTGTTTACAAACATACCCAAATGCATCTTTTCTTTCCATTGGCAGCATTTTATACCAAATGCTCTACATCTTGTTTTTTTCCCTTAAAAGTACATCTTGAAGGACTTTTCATTTCATCAGAATATAGCCATATTCTGTCTGTGGTAGTATTCATCTCTGTTTCATGAATATGACAGAATCCATCTAACCATGAGAATTTCAATCACTTCTGATCACATCTTATCGCAGAGGATGCTACAATGAATGACCTTGTACAAATGCATGTGGGAAAATACCTAGGAATTGCTGGATAAAAGAGCTTGTGCAAATTTTTCTCAAAAAAAGGATTACTAATTTATCCACCAGAAATAGATGCGAATACCTGTTGCCCCTCATTGCAAGTTTTTTAATTTATTTTTTATTGTTTTGCTTGATGACCATTTCTTGTTTTTTTATTGTTTTGCTTTGTTTTTTTTAATTTTATTATTATACTTTAAGTTCTAGGGTACATGTGCACAACGTGCAGGTTTGTTACATATGTATACATGTGCCATGTTGGTGTGCTGCACCCATTAACTCATCATTTGCATTAGGTATATCTCCTAATGCTATCCCTCCCCCCTCCCCTCTCCCCACAATAGGCCCTGGTGTGTGATGTTCCCCTTCCTGTGTCCAAGTGATCTCATTGTTCAGTTCCCACCTATAAGTGAGAACATGCAGTGTTTGGTTTTCTGTTCTTGTGATAGTTTGCTGAGAATGATGGTCTCCAGCTGCATCCATGTCCCTACAAAAGACACGAACTCATCCTTTTTTATGGCTGCATAGTATTCCGTGGTATATACGTGCCACATTTTCTTAATCCAGTCTGTCACTGATGGACATTTGGGTTGATTCCAAGTCTTTGCTATTGTGAATAGTGCTGCAATAAACATACGTGTGCATGTGTCTTTATAGCAGCATGATTTATAATCCTTTGGGTATATACCCCGTAATGGGATGGCTGGGTCAAATGGTATTTCTAGTTCTAGATCCTTGAGGAATCGCCACACTGTTTTCCACGATGGTTGAACTAGTTTACAGTCCCACCAACAGTGTAAAAGTGTTCCTATTTCTCCACATCCTCTCCAGCACCTGTTATTTCCTGATTTTTTAGTGATTGCCATTCTAACTGGTGTGAGATGGTATCTCATTGTGGTTTTGATTTGCATTTCTCTGATGGCCAGTGATGACGAGCGTTTTTCATGTGTCTGTTGGGTATGAATGTCTTCTTTTGAGAAGTGTCTGTTCATATCCCTTGCCCACTTTTTGATGGGGTTGTTTGCTTTTTTCTTGTAAATTTATTTGAGTTCTTTGTAGGTTCTGGATATTAGCCCTTTGTCAGATGAGTAGATTGCAAAAATTTTCTCCCATTCTGTAGGTTGCCTATTCACTCTGATGGTAGTTTCTTTTGCTGTGCAGAAGCTCTTTAGTTTAATTAGATCCCATTTATCAATTTTGTCTTTTGTTGCCGTTGCTTTTGGTGTTTTAGACATGAAGTCTTTGCCCATGCCTATGTCCTGAATGGTATTACCTAGATTTTCTTCTAGGGTTTTTATGGGTTTAGGTCTAACATTTAAGTCTCTAATCCATCTTGAATTAATTTTCGTATAAGGAGTAAGGAAAGGATCCAGTTTCAGCTTTCTACTTATGGCTAGCCAATTTTCCCAGCACCATTTATTAAATAGGGAATCCTTTCCCCATTTCTTGTTTTTGTCAGGTTTGTCAAAGATCAGATGGCTGTAGATGTGTGGTATTATTTCTGAGGACTCTGTTCTGTTCCATTGGTCTATATTTCTGTTTTGGTACCAGTACCATGCTGTTTTGGTTACTGTAGCCTTGTAGTATAGTTTGAAGTCAGGTAGCATGATGCCTCCAGCTTTCTTCTTTTGGCTTAAGATTGTCTTGGCAATGTGGGGTCATTTTTGGTTCCATATGAACTTTAAAGCAGTTTTATCCAATTCTCTGAAGAAAGTCATTGGTGGCTTAATGGGGGTGGTGTTGAATCTATAAATTACCTTGGATAGTATGGCCATTTTCACGATATTGATTCTTCCTATCCATGAGCATGGTATGTTCTTCCATTTGTTTGTGTCCTCTTTTATTTCACTGAGCAGTGGTTTGTAGTTCTCCTTGAAGAGGTTCTTTACATCCCTTGTAAGTTGGATTCCTAGTTATTTTATTCTCTTTGAAGCTTTTGTGAATGGGAGTTCATTCATGATTTGGCTCTCTGATTGTCTGTTACTGGTGTATACGAATGCTTGTGATTCTGGCACATTGATTTTGTATCCTGAGACTTTGCTGAAGTTGCTTATCAGCTTAAGGAGATTTTGGGCTGAGACAATGGGGTTTTCTAAATATACAATCATGTCATCTGCAAAGAGGGACAATTTGACTTCTTCTTTTCCTAACTGAATCCCCTTGATTTCTTTCTCTTGCCTGATTGCCCTAGCCAGAACTTCCAACACTATGTTGAATAGGAGTGGTGAGAGAGGGCATCCCTGTCTTGTGCCAGTTTTCAAAGGGAATTTTTCCAGTTTTTGTCCATTCAGTATGATATTGCTGGTGGGTTTGTCATAAATAGCTCTTATCAATTTGAGATACGTTCCATCAATACTGAATTTATTGAGAGTTTTTAGCATGAAGGGCTGTTGAATTTTGTCAAAGGACTTTTCTGCATCTATTGAGATAATCATGTGGTTTTTGTCTTTGCTTCTGTTTATATGCTGGATTATGTTTATTGATTTGCGTATGTTGAACCAGCCTTGCATCCCAGGGATGAAGCCCACTTGATCATGGTGGATAAGCTTTTTGATGTGCTGCTGGATTCGGTTTGCCAGTATTTTATTGAGGATTTTTGCATTGATGTTCATCAGGGATATTGGTCTAAAATTCTCCTTTTTTTGTCGTGTCTCTGCCAGGCTTTGGTATCAGGATGATGTTGTCCTCAGAAAAGGAGTTAGGGAGGATTCTCTCTTTTTCTATTGATTGGAATAGTTTCAGAAGGAATGGTACCAGCTCCTCCTTGTACCTCTGTAGAACTCGGCTGTGAATCCGTCTGGTCCTGGACCTTTTTTGGTTGGTAGGCTATTAATTATTGCCTCAATTTCAGAGCCTGCTATTGGTCTATTCAGGGATTCAACTTCTTCCTGGTTTAGTCTTGGGAGAGTGTAAGTGTCCAGGAAATTATCCATTTCTTCTAGATTTTCTAGTTTATTTGCATAGAGGTGTTTATAATATTCTCTGATGGTAGTTTGTATTTCTGTGGGGTCTGTGGTGATATTACCTTTATCATTTTTTATTGCATCTATTTGATTCTTCTCTCTTTTCTTCTTTCTTAGTCTTGCTAGCAGTCTATCAATTTTGTTGATCTTTTCAAAAAACCAGCTCCTGGATTCATTAATTTTTTGGAGGGTTTTTGGTGTCTCTATCTCTTCAGTTATGCTCTGATCTTAGTTATTTCTTGCCTTCTGCTAGCTTTTGAATGTGTTTGCTCTTGCTTCTCTAGTTCTTTAATTGTGATGTTAGGGTGTCAATTTTAGATCTTTCCTGCTTTCTCTTGTGGGCATTTAGTGCTATAAATTTCCCTCTACACACTGCTTTAAATGTGTCCCAGAGATTCTGGTGTGTTATATCTTTGTTCTCATTGGTTTCAAAGAACATCTTTATTTCTGCCATCATTTCGTTATGTACACAGTAGTCATTCAGGAGCAAGTTGTTCAGTTTCCATGTGGTTGAGCAGTTTTGATTGAATTTCTCAGTCCTGAGTTCTAGTTTGATTGCACTGTGGTCTGAGAGACAGTTTGTTAACATGTCTGTTCTTTTACATTTGCTGAGGAGTGCTTTACTTCCAACTATGTGGTCAATTTTGGAATAAGTGCAACGTGGTGCTGAGAAGAATGTATATTCTGTTGATTTTGGGTGGAGAGTTCTGTAGATGTCTATTAGGTCCGCTTGGTGCAGAGTAGAGTTTAATTCCTGGATATCCTTGTTAACTTTCTGTCTCGTTGATCTAATGTTGACAGTGGGGTGTTAAAGTCTCCTCTTATTATTGTATGGGAGTGTAAGTCTCTTTGTAAATCTCTGAGGACTTGCTTTATGAATCTGGGTGCTCCTGTATTGGGTGCATATATATTTAGGATAGTTAGCTCTTCCTTATGCATTAATCCCTTTACCATTATGTAATGGCCTTCTTTGTCTCTTTTGATGTTTGATGGTTTAAAGTCTGTTTTATCAGAGACTAGGATTGAAACCCCTGCTTTTTTTTGTTTTCCATTTGCTTGGTAGATCTTCCTCCATCCCTTTATTTTGAGCTTATGTGTGTCTCTGCATGTGAGATGGGTCTCCTGAATACAGTAAACTGATGGGTCTTGACTCTATCCAATTTGCCAGTCTGTGTCTTTTAATTGGAGCATTTAGCCCATTTACATTTAAGGTTAATATTGTTATGTGTGAACTGGATCCTGTCATTATTATATTAGCTGGCTATTTTGCTCGTTAGTTGATGCAGTTTCTTCCTAGCATCGACGGACTTTACCTTTTGGCCTGTTTTTGCATTGGCTGGTACCTGTTGTTCCTTTCCATGTTTAGTGCTTCCTTCAGGATCTCTTGTAGGGCAGGCCTGGTGGTGACAAAATCTCTAAGCATTTGCTTGTCTGTAAAGGATTTCATTTCTCCTTCACTTATGAAACTTAGTTTGGCTGGATATGAAATTCTGGGTTTAAAATTCTTTTCTTTAAGAATGTTGAATATGGGCCCCCAATCTCTTCTGGCTTGGAGAGTTTCTGCCGAGAGATCTGCTGTTACTCTGTTGGGCTTCCCTTTGTGGGTAACCCGACCTTTCTCTCTAGCTGCCCTTAACATTTTTTCCTTCATTTCAACTTTGGTGAATCTGACAATTATGTGTCTTGGAGTTGCTCTTCTCGAGGAGTATCTTTGTGGCGTTCTCTATATTTCCTGAATTTGAATGTTGGCCTGCCTTACTAGGTTGGGGAAGTTCTCCTGTATGATATCCTCCAGAGTGTTTTCCAACTTGATTCCATTTTCCCCATCACTTTCAGGCACACCAATCAGACGTAGATTTGGTCTTTTCACATAATCCCATATTTCTTGGAGGCTTTGTTCATTTCTTTTTACTCTTTTTTCTCTACATTTCTCTTCTCTTTTCATTTCATTCATTTGATCTTCAATCATTGATACTCTTTCTTCCAGTTGATCGAGTCGGTTACTGAAGCTTGTACATTTGTCACGTAGTTCTCGCATCATGGTTTTCATCTCTGTCAGTTCTTTTAAAAGGTCTTCCCTGCATTGATTATTCTAGTTATCCATTCATCCATTCTTTTTTCAAGGTTTTTAGTTTCTTTGTGCTGGTTACGTAGTTCCTCTTTTAGCTCTGAGAAGTTTGATCGACTGAAGCCTTCTTCTCTCAACTCGTCAAAGTCATTCTCCTTCCAGCTTTGTTCCATTGCTGGCGATGAGCTACATTCTTTGGAAGGGGAGAGGCGCTCTGATTTTTTGAATTTCCAGCTTTTCTGCCCTGCTTTTTCCCCATCTTTGTGGTTTTATCTGCCTTTGGTCTTTGATGATGGTGACGTACTGATCGGGTTTTGGTGTGGGTGTCCTTTCTGTGTGTTAGTTTTCCTTCTAACAGTCAGGACCCTCAGCTGCAGGTCTGTTGGAGTTTGCATGAGGTCCACTGCAGACCCTGTTTGCCTGGGTATCAGCAGCGGAGGTTGCAGAAGATAGAATATTGCTGAACAGCGAATGTTGCTGTCTGATTCTTTCTCTGGAGGCTTCATCTCAGGGTGTACCCTGCCGTGTGAGGTGTGATGTGTCAGTCTGCACCTAGTGGGGGATGTCTCCCAGTTATGCTACTCAGGGGTCAGGGACCCACTTGAGCAGGCAGTCTGTCCATTCTCAGATCTCAGCCTCCGTGCTGGGACATCCTCTGCTCTCTTCAAAGCTGTCAGATGGGACTTTTACATCTGCAGAGGTTTCTGCTGCTTTTTGTTTAGCTATGCCCTGTCCCCAGAGGTGAAGTCTATAGAGGCAGGCAGGCCTCCTTGAGCTGCGATGGGCTCCACCCAATTCGAGCTTCCCGGCAACTTTGTTTACCTACTTAAGCCTCAGCAATGGCTGGCGCCCCTCCCCCAGCCTCGCTGCCACCTTGCAGTTAGATCTCTGACTGCTGTGCTAGCAATGAAGGAGGCTCCATGGGCGTGGGACCCTCCAGGCCAGGTGTGTGATATAATCTCCTGGTCTGCCATTTGCTAAGACCCTTGGTAAAGTGCAGTATTAGGGTGGGAGTTACCTGATTTTCCAGATGTTGTGTGTCTCAATTTCCCTTGGCTAGGAAAAGGAATTCCCTTCCCCCTTGCACTTCCCAGGTAAGGCGATGCCTCGCCCTGCTTCAGCTCTCGTTGGTCGAGCTGCACCCGCAGACCAGCATCAACTGACACGCCCCAGTGAGATGAACCCAGTACCTCAGTTGAAAATGCAGAAATCACCTGTCTTCTGTGTCGCTCATGCTGGGAGCTGGAGGCTGGAGCTGTTCCTATTCAGCTATCTTGGGCACCACCCCCCTCATTGCAATTTCAATTTGCATACATCATTACCTTCTACACTGATCAAAATGTCTATGTCTGTGCTGTCCAGTACAGTGGCCACGAGCTGTGTGCGGCTATCCAGCATTTGAAATGAGACTGGTGTGACTAAGAAACTGAATTTTTAATTATATTTTATTTTGTCTGTGCTGTCCGGTACAGTGGCCACGAGCCATGTGCGGCTATCCAGCATTTGAAATGAGACTGGTGTGACTAAGAAACTGAATTTTTAATTATATTTTATTTTAATTAATTTTAAACAGATACGTTGGACAGAGTAGCTTCAGAGCAGAGTAAGGTATGAAAGAGTTTGGAAAGTGTCAAAAGGGGATATGAGACATATTGCTGAGAAATTATGAATTAGAAGGTCTCTTTATTAACGGTTGGAATTTTTGTTATTTTGTTTTTTAATTTTTAAAATTACTTTTTAAAGTGATAAGTTTTTACTAATTAGTTTTGAATCTATGCTTTTTTTTTTTTCTTGAGACAGAGTCTTGCTCTATCACCCAGGCTGGTGTACAGTGGCATAATCTCGGCTCACTGCAAGCTCCGCCTCCCAGGTTCACACCATTCTCCTGCCTCAGCCTCCCAAGTAGCTGGGACTACAGGCGCCCGCCACCACGCCCGGCTAATTTTTTGTATTTTTAGTGGAGACAGGGTTTCACCATGTTAGCCAGGATGGTCTCGATCTCCTGACTTCATAATCCACCTGCCTTGGCCTCCCGAAGTGCTGGGATTACAGGTGTGCGCCACTGTACCGAGCTGAATGTATGCGTTTTTAAAATTACATTTGGATTGTGTTTCCTCAAACAAGACTCTCCAGAGAAAGCAAGCCTGGTTAGCCCTGGATCTCTAATGGTTGTAGTGGGTGGAGAGGCATCTGGGTATATCTGGTCTCTGCTTCTCCTTCTCTCCATGGCAGCACTGGCTCCCAGGCCTCAGCACTGCCTTCCCAACCCCTTCTCCTACCCAGGGTGGAGGGCCGGCTGCCCTCACATCTGCAGGGCCCATGGTAATATGTCACAATATTTAAAAGAAATACAGAAAGCTAAAAATTAAAATAGTTTCCATCCTTTTACTTGTACAAATATGTCTTCAGAATGATCTAAAAGATTTGGAATGTTCGCAAGAGTTTCATGCCAGAGAATTGCAGCACTGAGAAATCTGGATCCTGGTCTCCAGCCCATCTCTTTTCCCCATTCCACATTCCCCTTCACTGTGAAGGCCATCGTGATCATGTGTGTGGACACGCCAATGCTGAAGTTTAAACTCCCCACTCCCACCACCTCAGACAACTGCTTGGTTAGACCTCAGTCTGTTTGAGCAAGAAATCCCAGGATTCTTGGTAGCCAGGCAAGGTGGGGAAAGGGCATACAGGACCCAGGTGGGCATGTCCCCTTGGCGTCACATACTACTCATCCCTTAGGGGTTAACAGAGGCAGAGGAGGCCCTGGTTTTGGGGAGGTGAACAAATCAAAACCACCTTTTGATAGCCTAAGAATTCTTCAGGTAAATACTATGGCTTTTGCTCCTTCTTCCCTTGCTCTTAATTTTCCACAGATTCCTCCTCTTTATTCATAGTCCCTCCATTCTCTGCTCTGTGCTAGGACATCTTTCGCTGGAACAGCCCAGCCCACTCTTTGCCCATGACAGCAGGTGGCAGCAGGAACACTGGAGTGGAAGCAGGGAATCAGTCGACCTATGTTCACTAGGACATTGTTATGGAGCCCCAGAGGCAGAGCGTGCAGGAGAAGCCAAGGCTCTTTCTTGTGAGTTTGGGCTCCTTCTCTGAGTATCCTGTGCGTGCTGCCACCCGTGACCTGTACTTGTAAGACCACATTATTCTGTGTAAGTGTTTGGAAGTAGACCCTTTCCAGGCCTCCTCTCAAAAATGTCCCTTTTTCTGTGAGGCCTTTCCTGGCCGCCCCGTAAATTACATCCCTACCCTGCACATCCTGTCCTGTTTGTCTCTCTCTGTAGTATTTATCGTCATCTGACATATCACATTTTTTTCTTCTTCATTGGTTTTTTTCTGTGTCCTCCATCTGAAAATGAGCTCCATAGTGGCAGGGATTTTTATAGTTACTCTAGTGTTGTTGGATGCATTTGAAAGTGTCACATGAGGAAGGCGGGGTGAAGATTAGGGAAGGGTGAATGGGGTGGGTGGATCTAGTTCTAGTGGCTGTTCTATAAGAATGAGTACATTTGCTTATCAGTGACAAATAACTAGCCTGTTGTCTATCTTTTTTTAACAGTTTCCTGGGAGATTATGATGAGTGACCTAGAGGAGAAGGATGTTGATGAATTCAGCTCCAGTGGCTTTAAGTGCCCGACATGCTTTGCAGTGCAGGGAAGGAAATGCGATCCAGAACTCAAATGGTGTGCGGCAGATAAAATAAAGTGTATTGAATTCTCTGGCATCATCAACACAGGTACTTTTCTCGGATGTACTGGTATTCTCTCCCAAGCCTATGGGGTCTGTGTTCCAAGGGTAAGGTAGAGGAGAAATCAGCTTTTGTCCAGATCTCTTAGAAATGAGGACACAGCAGTGGTCTGACTCTTAAGTATGTCCAACTGGCTTTCTCATATTCACTCATTTTTGAATTGATACGTGCATTCATTGACAGGCTCTCTGCTAGCTTTGAGGAAGTTGGTTCAGCATATCGGAGGAATCGTCATCTTCTGCAAATTTTGGTTAGGTTTAAAGAAAAAAGAAAAAACCCAGGGGCAATGTGCGCTTTTTTCCTCTTTGTTGTTGTTGTTGTTCTTTAAATTTTCAAAATAAAGGCTTTGGAGAGAAGCAATGACCAAGCTTAAACTTTCCTCGAAGAGATTGCAAATTATATGTTACTATGCTTGCTTTAAGAAAATACAATACAAAATTCTAAATTAACTGAAGACATTTAACTGAGAATTGAATTAGGAATGATAGTGTGGAATAGCACGAAATGCAGAAATGCAGTGGGCTGAGTACCATGAGGGTTGGGTTGTTTCCGTGATTCCTCTTTACCTGCTCATATCCTCCTGCTGACTCTGGGGAGCTCCCCCTTCCTGAAGTTCATCTAAGTGAGGCAACTACAGAGGCTAACCATATTGGTTGGCCTCTTGGATTCTTATGTTTCTACTTTCTGTAATTTGCATAACAAAAGAGGGATGTATTTGCTTTAAAATAGCAATCTCTCGATTGCTGTTGACACCTCGGAAGAAATAAGATGAAATCATCAAGAGCATAGAATATGTGCCATGTGAAAGACTGTGTCTGAAGGTGCTTTGAAAGGCAGGGAACACAATCACAGTCATAGCTTTTTTATGTCTATTGCTAGTTCTTAACGATAACTTTGACCAAGAATAAGAGATTAGATTATGTTCCTACATTTACAAAGAGTCTACGTAACTGAAACACAGACACACCAACTACCCTGAGTGTCAGTAGCATACGGGTCACTCCGAACAAAGTCATTAGTACGGGACACTCCGAACAAAGTCATTAGTACAGGACACCCTAACAGTGTCATTAGCAATGACACCAACAAAGTTAGCTTAGTACAGGATACCCCCTAACAAAGTCATTAGTACAGGACACTCCGAACAAAGTCATTAGTACAGGACACTCCTAACAAAGTCATTAGTACAGGACACTCCTAACAAAGTCATTAGTACAGGACACTCCTAACAAAGTCATTAGTACGGGACACTCCTAACAAAGTCATTAGTACAGGACACTCCTAACAAAGTCATTAGTACAGGACACTCCTAACAAAGTCATTAGTACAGGACACTCCTAACAAAGTCATTAGTACGACACTCCGAACAAAGTCATTAGTACGGATAATTTAACAAAGTCATTAGTACAGGATACCCCTAACAAAGTCATTAATACAGGATACCCCTAACAAAGTCATTAGTACAGGATACCTCCCTAACAAAGTCATTAGTACAGGATACCCCCTAACAAAGTCATTAGTACAGGACACTCCGAACAAAGTCATTAGTACAGGACACTCCGAACAAAGTCATTAGTACAGGACACTCCTAACAAAGTCATTAGTACAGGACACTCCTAACAAAGTCATTAGTACAGGATAAATTCCTTAACAAAGCCATTAGTACAGGACACTCCGAACAAAGTCATTAGTACAGGACACTCCGAACAAAGTCATTAGTACAGGACACTCCTAACAAAGTCACGCCAGGTACAGGATACTCCCAACAAAGTCATTAGTACAGGACACTTCGAACAAAGTCATTAGTACAGGACACTCCTAACAAAGTCATTAGTACAGGACACTCCGAACAAAGTCATTACTACAGGACACTCCTAACAAAGTCATTAGTACAGGACACTCCTAACAAAGTCATTAGGACTTCTTACTACTGCTGGCGTAAAGTGTCTATAAAAGCGTATGCTATCCCAAGTGGTAATGTAAGTTGGAAAACAGTTCATATAAAGTTTAGAAAATATGCCAATATGTGACTGACGTAGATTTTGAAAAGATTTAAGAATTTGGAAGTCCTGTGTTTGGAGGACACATTTCCAGCTCATTGCCTCTGCTACAGAAAGCCCTGTCAGGTGGATCACACCAGAGTGTGACTTGACTTATATCCTACTCCAGCCCAGTCTGTATGGGTAAAATGCTGAGTATAAGGAAGGGGAGGAGAGAGTGGACATCTCACTTACGGTTTCTTGCAGGTATTCGTGATGTAGCCGTTGAAATGAAGCGATGCATACAAGCAGACCTATGCAAAGAGACGATAACTTCTTATATGGGTTTTCCAATTGCTAACAAGAGTAGAAATTGCAAATCAGCCATCAGAAACGGGGCCAGAATCAGACCCCCATCTCCCATCTTCTTTGTTCTCTTCCTGGGGAGGGTACTTCATTGAGTTCTGGCAAGGGCCTAGCCACTTCCATTTATGAATTAAACCTGCATTTTTTTGTTTATGTATTCTTTCATGAGTGTTAATTTCTCCATAGTTACATTTAGTTGTTCGTTTATTTACTCATTCAGTGAGTTTACTTGTTGTGTATCCAGCCTTGCATAAAGTGGGTCAGGGTTGAAGCGAATCAGCTCTGGGTCTTGCCTTTAAGGTCTCAAAGCATTTAGAGAATGAGGACATGTGCAGTTCCAATGCTTAGAAAGCAATTTAAGAAGTACATAAAAGAGCAGAAGCGCTCTGCTTAAGGAGCCTGAGGGATTGGTTTGGACATAGGGTAAAAGTAGAAGACTGTGGGTTTAAGGAAAGATTAGGATTTTAGATGGACTTTGAGGAGACCTTTACTATGTGGCAGCAGAAATACGGAGACATGGACACGGAGAGGTGGGCGGAGGCTAAGATGCAGTAGCTGAAATTAATGGTAGGAGGAGTGGGGGAGAGGAAAATGTCAGTAAATATATGGGCCTGGCTGGAAGCATCTTTCTGTGAGGGATGGAAAGTGCTGCCCTGGGTGAACAGGGTGGACTCACTGAGCTGAGGACAAGCCGGCTCTGTGATGGAAAACAGTTCCCTTCAATCCACCAGAGAGATGATCAAAAGCCAAGGTCCCTGGTTCTCACTGCTGACTACTTTTTGTTTGTTTGTTTGTTTGTTTGTTTGTTTGTTTGTTTGTTTGTTTTGAGACGGAGTCTCACTCTGTCGCCCAGGCTAGAGTGCAGTGGTGCAATCTCGGCTCACTGCAAGCTCTGCCTCACAGGTCAAGCGATTCTCCTGCCTCAGCCTCCCAAGTAGCTGGAACTACAGGCACGTGCCACCACTCCCAGCTAATTTTTTGTGTTTTTATTAGAGATGGGGTTTCACCATGTTAGCCAGGATGGTCTTGATCTCCTGACCTCGTGATCCGCCCACCTCAACCTCCCAAAGTGCTGGGATTACAGGCGTGAGCCACCGCGCCCGGTCCACGACTGACTACTTATTACAGAATCATCCAGGAGCTTTAAATGAGAGTGCTCATCCCAGGCCCACTGCCAGAAATTCAGATTCAGCTGATCTGGGGTGAGCCTGGCCTTGCTCCCACATTTTTGTCCTTTGTGTTGTTTTAAATGCCCCCTAACCAGGATGATTGTAATTTTCAGCTACTATTTTTTTAAATAACTGAAGTATGAGTAAAAGGCCATAATTTATTTTACCCAAAGTGAAAGACCTCCAATTAAAGCCAACCGACTATAGCATGTAAAACAGAAGATTGTTTAAATGATATCAAATGTCAATTGATATAAAGTTTGAAAAACTGCAAGTACTCTTCTTTAACTTTAGATTAGTTGTGTAATACAAGAACACTAACCAAATTAATGGCTTTTGTTCTCAAAGGACTTCCTAATTTATGGAGAAATGTCATCATGACCCCAAAAATCAAACTCATGGCATAAGTACATTTTAATCTTTTATATCTCTCAAAAAAATTTCAGCTAAATGTGATTATATTTGTTTCTCTCATGACAACTTGTACTCCAGATATATGAAGTCAAATATCAGGATTTATTGGAATTTTAAAACAAGAGGCAAATGCTTTTATTCATAGCTTTGTTCTCCTGAAAATTTTTACTCTCAGTTTTCTCAAACAGACTCTATGAAAAGTGTCATGGATAGAGTTTTTTTAAAATCCTTGAGTTTATATGTGTCAGTGCCATAAATCGCCACCAGTTTGTGGAATAATTAGAAGACAATGAATTTAATGAACGTGTGTTCTTTGCCAATGCTCGTTGGATGAATCATGGAAAAGTTTTACAAAGATTTACTATACTATTAATTCCAATTCACAATTTTCTTCAAACAGAAGGAATACTTGCCAAACATTTAATAATCAAAGACCACAATGGGCAATGTAATTTATGTTTTTTCATTGATGTTACATTTCACACATGAGCTGAAATTTAGCCTCCAATCAAAGGAAAAGCTTATTTGTAAACTTGGTAAAAAGATATGACAATTATATTGAAATGGAAACTTTTTACAAGACAAACAATAATGATTTCACACACTTTTAACTTTTTTTTTTTTTTTTTTTTTTGAGACAGTCTCTCTCTATCATCCAGGCTAGAGTTCAGTGGCACCATCTCGGCTCCCTGCAACCTCTGCCTCATGAGTTCTAGCAATTCTCCTGCCTCAGCCTCCCAAGTAGCTGGGATTATAGGTGCCTGCCACCACATCCGGCTAATTTTTGTATTTTTTTAGTAGAGACAGGGTTTCACCATGTTGGCCATGCTGGTCTCGAACTCCTGACCTCAAGTGATCCACCCACCTCAGTCTCCCTGAGGGCTGGGATTACAGGCGTGAGCCACCGCACACTCTTTTAACTTTTTAACATTCTAATAGGCAGAAGATTTTGATTGTCATCAACATTGTTATGTAAAGTGGCTGTAAAAACTATAAAAACATTAAAACATTCTGTTGGTATTTATAAATTTAGAGTTGATTTTCAATTTTTGTGATAACTGTTTTATTATGTTCGTGATACTGAGTGGACACAGAGTTAATGCAGTTACTTAATTTGGATGAATTTAGTTTTGAAATTGATACGAAGTGAGAGTTCACTTTACATGAAATTAGGAGAGCGATATCACCAAGATGACAGAGTAGGACATACCAGCCTTCATTCCCCTTGCTGCCCTGCACCCCCCCAAAAAATAGGTATCCACAAATCAAAATGGCACTGACAGGTCTCAAAGACCCTGTGTTAGTCTGTTCTTGCATTGCTATAAAGAACTCCCTGAGACTAATTTATAAAAAAGAAGTTTAATCGGCTCATGGTCCTGCAGGCTGTACAGGAAGCATGGCTGGGAGGCCTCAGGAAACTTTCAATCATGGTGGAAGGTGAAGGGGAAGCAGGCATGTCTTCCATGACTGGAGCAGGAGGAGGAGAGCAAACAGGAAGGTGCTACACATTTTTAAACAAACAGATCTCATGAGAACTCAGCCACTATCATGAGAACAACAACAAGGGAGAAATCCACCCCTGCAATCCAGTCACCTCACACCAGGCCCCTCCTCATACTGAAAAATACAATCATCCTTTCTCAACAGTCCCCCAAGGCTTAACTCATTTCAGGATTAACTCAAAAGTCCACAATCCAAAGTCTTATCTGAGACAAGAAATTTCCTTCCACCTATGAGCCTGTAATCTCAAAAAACAGTTAGTTACTTCCAAGATACAATGGGGTCACTCCAAAAGGGAGAAACTGGCCAAAACAAAGGGACTACAGTCTACACAAGTGCTCCCTCACTGGTAATTAAGAAGAAATTCTATCTTTATTTATTGTCCCTTTTTTCTCACATTCCACGTCAAGCCCATTAAAAAATCCTGTTGTATCTACTTTCAGAGTATCTTCAGAATTCTACTTTTTTTTTTTTTTTTTTTTGCCTTTCCCACTGCCACCACCTCGATCCAAGCCTCATCTCTCACTGTAGTATTGCCATAGCCCTTCTGTTCTCCCAGCTTCCAGCCTTAGTCCCCTAGAGCCTACTCTCATCTCAGCAACCAGGGTTATGTCATGTGATGTACTTGCCTCTGCTCAAAATACAACCAGAGTCATGTCATATGACATACTTGCCTCTGCTCAAAATCCTCCAGTGTCACCCACCTCACTCAGAGAAAATGCCAAAGCCAGAACAATGTGGGCCTGCTGTTCGTTTCCTAGTGTTCTGCTGCTTGCTCACCTTCTTGGTTATCCTCCTACTCATCTTCTTGTTCTTCTTGCTCACCTCCTTGCTGTTCTGCATGCTTTCTGTTCTTGCTTACCCTCCTTTCTCACCTTATTTTCCTCCTTGCTCACCTCCTTGCTTACTCCCTTACTCTCCTTACGTATCTCCTTGCTTACCTCCTTACTCTCCTTGCACACCTCCTTGCTCACTCTTATTGCTTACCTCCTTGCATGTTCTCCTGGATCACCTCCTTGCCTAACTCACTGTTCTTTTCCTTGCTCACCTTCCATTTTCACCTCCTTGTTCTCCTCCTTACTCACCTCCTTGCTTGTCTCCTTACTCTTTTGCTCACTCTTCTTTCCTCCTTGCTCACCTTCATCCTCTTCTTGCTGTCCTCCATGCTCTCCTCCTTGCTTACTCTCTTTGCTCTTTTCCTTACTCACCTCCCAGCTGTCCTCCTTGCTCACTACATTCCAGCCCCAGTTGATCTTTTTGTCATTCCTTGAGCAGCCACACTCCCACTCAAAGGCTTTGTACTGACTTGTTCCTCTTCCTGAATCGCTCTTCCCCTACATATCCATGAGATTTCTTCCTTTTCTCTCTCCTACCCCTTCTTCAGGCATTCACTAAAAAGTCACCCTTTCAGTGAGACCTTCCATGATCACTCTACTGAAAATATTAACTCCATCTTCCAACAGGCTTTCATATTTCCTTCCCTACTTTGTTTTCTTCTTAGCATTATACAACCTAACATCATACTTATCTAATTTACCACCCATCTGCCCAACTGGAATGAAAGCTGTGCAAAGACAGGGATGTTCTTCTGCTTTGCTCACTATCTTATCCCCAGCACTAGAATAGGACCCGCCATATAGCATGAGCTCAAGAATATTGGTTGCATTGATGGATGAATGCATGAAAAGGTGGATGGATGAATAAACAATGGAAACAAAAACTTGACTTAATTAGTAGCTACATCATGAATGAATGACCACAAGATGGAGACATTCATTAATAAAATGTTATCCTTCCGTTTTGTTGTTTGTTTATCTGCCTCTTCCCGCCTGTATTTGTGTGTCTTGTTTACCTCAGTTTACCTCAGTTTCCCTCTATCTGTTCATATCTGTCTGGGGCATCTGTGTGTCTTTTCTTCCCTTTTTTATTTTGCGTCATTTCTTGTAGACTTGGTTATATCATATTCTTTCTCTGTCCATGTAGTCTGCATTTGGCAATACAAAATAAAAGTTAGCACTTACATTTATTTTGCCCAGGTTAAGGATGCGTCCAGGAGACAGGTCTGTACTTTTCTCCAAAGATGATTGTGACGGCTTCAATATTTAAAGGGGAAAAGACAGACACTGGGGAAAGTGGAAAAAAATTTTTAAAGTGTGGGTCAATAGGAGGCAAGCAGTGGCATGCTTCTGAGTCTTTGATAAACCCTTCACATGTGAGAAGTAGGTAGAGGAATAGTCACTTATGCATTCATCTGACTCAATCTGCATTTTTATATAATATAAAATAAACATAAGGCAGAATGTTGGGGGGATCAGACCCAACACCAGGTCATGGGGGTGACAAACTCTGGTCGAGTCAACGGATTGAGAAAAAGACAGTTTGAGAAGTAAAGTGGGACCAGGGGGCCATTGCGGTTGTGGAGGCTGTGAAGGCCCCGAGCTCCAGGAGCGCACGCTGTTTATTGGTAATCCAACAAACATTGTGGAGGCTGTGAAGGCCCCGGGCTCCAGGAGCGCACGCTGTTTATTGGTAATCCAACAAAGATTGTGGAGGCTGTGAAGGCCCCGAGTTCCAGGAGCGCACGCTATTTATTGGTAATCCAGCAAAGATTGTGGAGGCTGTGAAGGCCCGAGCTCCAGGAGTGCACGCTGTTTATTGGTAATCCAACAAAGAAACAGGTGGTGAGAATGTGGAGGTCGAAAGGGCGTGTTGCATCAAGCACATGATTCACGGCTGTGATGGTTTAGCATGTGCTCTGCTACTTGAGATAATGGAGAGCAGGTTCTTTTAACTCAAGATACAATCGATCCTGGGAGAGTAAGGAGCAAGGAGCCAGCAAGTCTAGACGCATTCCAGAGCCACGAGCCCTGGATTCTACCAAGGCATGAGGGATTTTATGCCCTGGGCTTAGATTATGGTGCATCAGGGCAGCCTTCCACCCTTTAGCACAGAGCTTGGTGTTCCAAAGACCTCATGGGGTTTTAGATCCTGGATCCCGGACATGTTCCAAGACTCTTTTATGTTATGCCAGATATGCAAGCCCTGCCTCAGCGTCTCCCAACACTCAGCTTTTCCCAACACAGAGGAAGAAATCTGATAGGCATTTGTCTCAGGTGAGCAGAGAAATGACTTTGAACTCTGCCCTTTGTCCCATACCTGTGAAGATATGCTGTCAATTTACATGGTCAGGGTGAAATTCTGCAGAACTATTTTAGGGTGAAGGAATTTCCTAATGTACAAATTGTGAAGGAGGTATGTAGCTTTTTTTTTTTTTTTTTTTGGATCTTTGTGGCTGTCTTATTTAGGAACAAAATGGGAAACAGATCTGCCTGATGTGGTTCCCAGCTTGACGTTTCACTTTTGCTTAGAGTCTGGAGTCCTGAGATTTATTTTCCTTTCACAGTTCCCATGTCAAAGCTGGACATGGATGTTGGACATGGATTTGCTAGAGTGGAGGCAAGAGGCACAGATACCAAAGGACCTTTGGGGCTGAGTGTTGGGTGGGTCATCTACACAGATTTGAAAGGGGGCAGGCCTGAGGTTGGGAGAGCACCATGCTTTTGTCTTAGAGACCTGACCTCTGAGAAGGATCATCACTGACCCGAACTGGGGTCTGCCCACCCAGCTGGTAAGACCAGATATACACATTGAGGTTTTCAGCAGTGAAAAGGAAGACAGTTATTTGCAGAGCACCAAGCAAGGAGGACCAGGAAGCTAATGCTTAAATCCTGACCTCCCAGGTGGCTTGCAGGTAATGGTTTTTAAAAGCAGGGTAGACCAGCGCAGTGGCTCATGCCTGTAATTCCAGCACTTTGGGAGGCCGAGGTAGGCGGATCACCTGAGGCCAGGAGTTTGAGACCAGCCTGACCACCATGGAGAAACCCTGTCCCTACTAAAAATACAAAATCAGCTGGATGCGGTGGTGGCACCTGTAATCCCAGCTACTCAGGAGGCTGAGGTAGGAAATCACTTGAACCTGGGAGGCAGAGGTTGTGGTGAGCCAAGATCTCACCACTGCACTCCACCCTGGGCAACAAGAGTGAAACACCATCAAAAAAAAAAAAAAGCAGGGGTAAATTTCAGGAAAGCTACACACAAAGTTGTACATCAATCCTGGAAGTTACACATTGGTTCTGACCTAAACAGGTGGGATATCTTGAAGTGGAGCTTACAGGTCAGGGTAGATTCAAAGATTTTCTGATTTGCAATTGGTTAGAGAGCTTTGTTTAAAAAACAAAAAAGAATATTAGCAAAAAAGACTCTTAGCTCTGGCTTATGGGTATGACCTTCTCCAGGCCCCTCAGAAAGAAATTTCTAATGGCAATCAGAGTTCAGTCCTCAGTTCTCCCTTATCGGAGGTCTGTGTGTCCTCGGTTCCATTTTGTGGGGATACAGGTTTCTGAAAAATAGCTCAGGAACATATGTTATGATATTAGGTTTAATTTCTGTAGGGAGCCAAACATCTTCTGGCTCTAGTTTCTTTGGCTGTTGTTTAAAACTACTATTACCTCCTTGCTTATCAAATTGTTCATTCACTTTTCTAAGCTAGCTAGGTGCCTGGAATTTTCCTTGAAGGTACTCGAGAATTTCTTTTATGTCCATGCCTGGGGGACTCACAGACCTCTAAGAGGGGTCCCTGCTCTGTCTCAGGATCCAAGAGCCACAGCAATGAAGAGCCAGAAGTGAGCTGCGGTCATCAGCCTCTGTGTGTGGAAAGTGAAGAATAGCCTCTACCTGAGATTACGACAGGCACAATCGTTCCTCCCTTCATCAATTTAAGCCCCTGAAGCATGCTGCATTATGTTCAGTTACCTAAAGCAATGGTCTACATTATATTTCATACTCTTTTCTGCAGGAGACAACAGAAGATTGGTTCTGCATTTTTGTCAAATTTCTCATAGGGTCAAGTGCAGTGTGGCTCACATCTGTTACCCCAATGTGTTGGGAGGCTGAGCAGGAGGATCACTTGAAGCCAGGAGTTTGAGACCAGCCTGGGCAACATAGAGACACCCTGTCTCTACAAAAAAAAAAAAAAAAAAAATATTTAAGATTAGTCAAGTATCATGGCATGTGCCTGAAATCCTAGCTACTTGGGAGCCTGAGACAGGAAGATCATTTGAGCCCAGGAATTCGAGTTTACAGTGAGCTATGATTGTACCACTGCACTCCAGCCTAAGCAACAGAGTGAGACCCTGTCTTTTAAAAAAAAAAATCTGGTAGGACATCATCCATAATGTTCAGAGTTCCATATAAAAAGATTCCTATAATAAATCTCTCTCAAAGATTTGTTCTGTTGATGATCTAATGTGCTTTGTGTGTGCTAATTCCCTCTCAAAGACAGCCACAGCCATAAATGAGTTTTCTGGTACAGTGGCCCTCCCCTTCACCCATCCTATAACACAGCTTTGTAATATTTTCCTTAGCATGGCAGTTCCAATAGTCCTCATTTATAGATACCTTTTGTTGACAAAAAAAAAAAAAAAAAAAACATTTGAAGAGATTTTATTCCGAGTCAAATGTGAGGACCATGACTCATGATGCAATTTCAGGAGGTCCTGAGAACACGTGCCCAAGGTGTGTGGGTTACAACTTCATTTTACGTATTTTAAGGAGACCTAAGACATCAATCACTACATGTGACGTATACATTGATTCGGTCCTAAATGGTGGAACAACTCAGGGCTCACTCTGTTGCTGCACAGGTGGATTCAAAGATTTTCTGATTGGCAGTTGGTTGAAAGAGTTAGGTTATTAATCTAAAGACCTGGAATCAATAGAAAGGCATGTCTAGGTTAACATAAGGGGTTGTGGAGACCAAGGTTCTCATTATGTACAGAAAGCCTCAAAGGTGGCTGCCCTTGGAGGCAAGAGGTGGCAAATGTTTCCTATTCAGGCCATTAGAACCTGCCAGATGCCCAGGCTCAGCAGAAGACCTGGAAAGGGAGAGGGATTCTCTAAAGAATGTAAATTTGCCCCACAAGAGACAACTTTGCAGGGACATTTCAAAATACATCAAAGAAATTTACTTTGGGGTAAAATGCTTCGATTTCCTTCAGGGCCTGCTATCTGTCATGTGATGCTATGCTGCGGACAGGTGGAAATTTGGTATCTTATCGCTACAGAGTCTGTTTTGTCAGTATTAAGATCTCTGTTTTAATGTTTTGTTGTTGTTGTTTGTTTTGAGACGGAGTCTTGCTTTGTCACCAGGCTGGAGTGTAGTGGCCCAATATCGGTTCACTGAAACCTCCGCCTCCCGGGTTCAAGCGGGAACCTGCCTCAGCCTCCTGAGTAGCTGGGATTACAGGCGTGCATCTCCACACCCGGCCAATTTTTGTATTTTTAGTAGAGACAGGGTTTCTCCATGTTGGCCAGGCTGGTCTCAAACTCCTGACCTCAGGTGATCCACCTGCCTCAGCCTCCCAAAGTGCTGGGATTACAGGTGTGAACCACTGCGGCCAGCCATCTCTGTTTTAATGTTAATGCTGCTTAGCTGGGTTTGAATTCCAAAGACAGGAGAGTATAATGAGGCACGTGGCACACTCCCTTCTCATCCTGGCCTGAACTAGTTTTTCAGGTTTCTTTGGAATCCCTTTGGCCAAGAGGAGGGGTGTATTTAGTTGGCTGAGGGGGTTAGAATTTTATTTTTGGTTTACACTTTCATTGTAAGAATTGTAAAAAAAAAAAAAAACATTTAAAAACTATTTATTTGTTTGCAAACAGATGGGTTTTGTGGTGGCTAAATACTATCTTCAAAATAAGTCCATATCCTTATCCCCAGAACCTTTGAATGTCATTTTTTTTATTTATTTATTTATTTATTTATCCTACTTATTTATTTAGTTTTGAGGTGGCGTCTCCCTCTGTCACCCAGGGTGGGGCAAGGCTGCGATCTCAGCTCTGGGTGCAACCTCTGCCTCCTGGGTTCAAGTATCTTCCCACCTCAGCCTCCCAGGTAGCTGGGACAACAGGTGCATGCCACCACACCTGGCTAAAATTTTGTGGGGTTTTTTGTTTTGTTTTGTTGTAGAGACGGAGTTTCACCATGTTGCCCGGGCTGGTCTGAAACTCCTGGGCTAAAGTAATCTGCCCAACTCGACCTCCCAAAGTGCGGAGATGACAAGCTTGAGCCACTGCGCCCGGTCTGAGCATCACCCTGAGTGCCATTTTATATCGTAAAAGAGACTTTGCAGATGGATGAAGGACCTTGAGATGGGAAAATTATCCCAGATGATCTGGGTGGGCCAAGTGTAATCACAGGAGTTCTCATGAGAGAGAGGAAGGAGGAATTAGGGTCTTGTGAGTGGAGTGATGTACTTTGAAGATGGAGGAGGGAGGTACAAGCCGAGCAGTACAAGTGGCCACTAGAAGCTGAAAAACACAATGAAATGGATTTTCCCCTCAGAGTCTCCAGAGAAAACAGCCCTGCTCACGTCAGCTCAGTGCAATTCTTTTCAGACTCGAGCCTCCAGAACAAGGAATGACATTGTTTTCTAAGCCACTACTTTTGTGGTAATTTGTTATGGCAGCAATTGAAAACTGATACAGGTTATTAAAAAAATGAACAAAGAATTGTTACCAAGTCTAAATTTCTACAAGTAATAAACTGGGCAGCTTGATTATTTCACCTCCAGAGAGACTGGATTCAAATCTCAACTCCACTATTTACTAGTTGGACAAGTTAGTAACCTCTTTGTGCCTCAGTTTCCTCATCTATAAAATGAGAATAAAATAGTACAGTACTTCCATTATGGGGCTTTTGTGAGGATCAACTGAGTTAATACATGTAAAGCAGTTAGACCAGAGGCAGGTATGTAGTAATCCCTCAACAAATGTTAGGAAATGTTTGTCATTACTGAAATTCAACTTTCTTCTCGTGAGAAACAGAAGAAATTAATTCTTACTCATTGATAGGCAGAGTACTGCAAAGACCCATAGATCACCTCCCAGATCGACTCCGGACATGCAAAGCTGAACACAATGTGCAAATACTTGAAAGCTCCGTGTCTAAAACGCACGTTCCTGGCTGTCTAATATTTCCATTGAAGAATAGCCTCACTCCCCCAAATGAGGTAAGACGGTTGGAATTTAGATGTTACCCTGAATCTGCCATTTCTGTTCTGGAAAAATCAGCAGAAGGAGTCAAAGCACTTCCCAGCAGGGGTGGCCATGCAGCCTTGATAACAGAGGCTAAAATAAGTGTTCCCCTTTGATCCGGCTCAGAGCCCAAGGGAACTGGGTTTGTTCTGAACTGCTGACCAGTTTAAGCAAGCAGAAATCTTCACGTTCAGGCCCAGGGAAGGAATAACTCACAAGTTTCAGGGTGTTACTTGAGACTGCGCCTCTTAGATGGCAACTGTCAAGAAAAGCCTTTGGGCTGGTCTCTGCCGTGTGGTCTGTGCTCCTCCCATTGCTGTTCAGATGGATTCTGCCCTGTGGTCTGTGCCCCTCTCATTGCCGTTCAGATGGATTCTGCCTGTGGTCTGTGCTCCTCCCATTTCAGTTCAGATGGATTCTGCCGTGTGGTCTGTACCCCTCTCATTGCCGTTCAGATGGATTCTACCGTGTGGTCTGTACCCCTCTCATTGCAGTTCAGATGGATTAGTCGGGACAGGCTAACAGGTGTACCCTAACCCCTTATATTTCAGAGAGTTAACATAGAAGTGTTTCTTTATTGCCCACATAATGGTCCACATTGGGCATTCGTGGTTGGGACACTACTTTAGGTGGATCTCCTCCAAGTAGCAACTTAAGGACCAGTCTTCTCTATACTGAGTCTTAGCCCTCCTCAGACACAAAGCGCATCCCATCTGGTCAACAGATGCAGAAATGGCATAAAGGGTCATGTCTGGAAGGGTTCCATGGGCCAGGATACTGGAGAAGGGTGCTCACTTTGGCCCACATATAGCTCAAAAATTGCTGCGAGATGTGGTCTAGTCGTGTGCCAGGAATTTGGAGAATCAAGGGGTCTATTTGAGCCTACCACAGGGTTACTTAGTTGTGGGATCAGCACCACAAGAACATCATGCAAGTTTGAATCCTGTAAAAGCTTTTCCTCGCCTGGACCCCCTGCCTTTTCACAGGCATTTATGAAGTGTTGCTGTGGCTGCCATGGTTCCAAACCCTGCCACGTGAGGACACAGCCCTCTTGGCTCTCCATGCATGCACCTCCATCTTTTAAACTTAGCATTTAAAACTACCTCACAGACCACCTCTGCCTGCATCCTTTATCCTGATACCCATCCATCCTTGAAAACAGAGGTATCCAGAGTATATGGCAAGAATTTCACACACAGGATCCTGAGGTCGGGGAGAGTCCATTACAGCTGTGACTTTACAATCTGTGGGAAAGGACCCTCTTGGGATGTGAATTGTTCACTCAAAATAATTTTCCCTGGCAATGGGCAGTTAAGGATCAAGAGTGGGAATTGAGAATATCAGGAAACAGGTGCATTCCAGGATGTGTGACTGAGGATATAGTTCGATTCACACCAAGATGGCAGCACAGGGATTCTTATAGATGCCATTTAGACTTCTTCTGAAATGTGCTATTTGGGTTGAAGAAAGAAGCCATTAGAAGAGTGAATAGGATTTTTTTAACCTCAAGAACAAACAAGTAATCACACACATACTTCTGGACGTATCAACCTTTTAATTCTCTGATGTTGTGGGTAGGCAGTGTTGGGGGAGGGAGACATTCAAGGTCTCCAACTTCTCCAGGTTTATAGAAGTGCTTGGAAATGTTTGTAGATGGCCTTGGAAGTGCCTCAGAGATCAAATCAAGACTTTCAGCAGAAAGAGAGCAGTCAGAATTGATGAGATGATGGACATCAGCTGAGGGCTTCCATTACTGCTGCCTACACAGTAGGTACTGATTTTTATGTAATTTATCGTCTCCACATCCTTCAAGTTGCAAGCAGTTTCAGTTGCACAACCCATACCAAATAATACTACGACGTCATTAACTGCAAAGAGAAGGATCCAAAGGTTTGTCATGTCTCCCCTCCTCACCCACATCCTCAGGTCAACCTATCTGCATCCTCTGTGGAAGAGAAGGGTGTGCAGAGTGCCCCAGAATCCCTGCCTTCTGCCTTCTGCCTTCTGCATGAGAGGCATCAACGGTAGCTCCAGCTCCATCCAGGGACCAAGCCTTACTGCCTTCTGGTCCCAACATCTCTCCAGTTGAGGAGAGACCCCAGAGGGACCTTGCTATCTGAGATGCATGACTGAGACTGGGGCCTTTGGGTCCTGACTAAGGAAGGGATCGTTGATGTAGGGAAAAAAGCTAGAAAGAAGTCAGATCTCATGTATTTTGCTAAAATACTTCAGTGGTACCTGTCCTCCTCCTTACCTTTGCTTCCTTTGGGGAAACCACAGTGAAATATTGCAGATCTCTCTCAAGATTGTGGCTCTTCTCCCCAGGGCTCTGAGTTTCTTGGGAGATTAATACTGTGAAATCTCATTGCATGTCTGTGCTATCCACATGGTAAGAGGGAGTAGAGAGACTGCCCACTATCAACAGCTCCAACCCTTTTCTGTATCCTACCAGACATCATATTTTTCTCAGTCATCTCAACATATCCAGACAAAGGGTCCTTCACCTGCTAGTACCAGACCCTCCTTCAAGATCTTCCTCCCTTCCCCTCCAAAGAAAGCATAACTCGTCTCTTTTCCCACTAAATTCTCTCTCCTGTCATTTAATCAGCTCGTAAAACACCACCAATTCCAGAAAACCTCTTCCAAATGGATCAGAAGAGAACTGACAGTACCTCCATCCAGCTGTACAGTCTAGAAAGAGATTATGGTCGAATGGCATATGTGCCCTTCACCACAAATATACTTCTTCCCTACTCAGGAAAATTACAAATCTTTCTATATATTTCAGAACGACACCATGCAAAAAGTAAATGCTTAATCGTGGGGTTTGGTAATGGTAATAACGGTAGTGATGATAACAACCGGAACTGAGGTGCCATCACCCCCTTCATTGCCAATGAGCCAAGAGCTCATTTCAGGACATCATAGTGATACATGTCCCCCTCAAGCCTCAGTCCTAGCTATGGGAAGCAATTATATTCTGTCCTCCCCTCTCTTCCTTTTTCTTTTTTCTCCTTCCAGATGTCTCCCTCCAAACCTTAGAGGGATAACCAAGCATCTGGCCCTGTAGCACACCTTGCTGTGTGTACCAGTCAGCCTCTCAAATAATCCCCAGTGGTTCCCATCTTCTGGTATTTGTGCACTGGCATAGACCTCTCCCAGGCTGTCAATCTTGATCTGTGTGTGACCAAGAGTGGAAGTGAGGATGTGTCACTTCTGAGATTCGATTATTAAAAACTATAGTCTCTCTCTCTCTCGCTCGCTCTCTCTCATCGCTTGTTCTGGGAGAAGCCAGCTGATATGTCCAGATGACTCTCAGGCACCTATGAGGATCATAGGAGACGAACAGAGACCTGCCAACAACCATGTGAACCAACTTGAAAGCAAACCCTTCATCCAAACGACCACAGACCCTGCTGATACCTTAATGTCCACCTCATGAAAGACCATGAGCCAGGACCATCCAGCTATGCCACATCCAGATTCCTGACACACAAAAACTGTAAAATAACCCTTTGCTGTTTTCAGCTGTAAATTTGGGAGTAACTAGTTATCCAGCAATAACTGTCTAATACACTACACCCATTAGGAAAGTGAACACCAAAATGCTTGGGTAAATATCGATACCTGTGCCTGTAAAGTTAAGACACTTTGTCTCTTCCCCTTTACAGGTGAGGTCAGTTGGTTGGCAGGTAGCACCTTCCCCATTGTAGCAGGCAGGACAGGTAATGCCATTGGGATCTGAGGACTTCCGAGCCACTGATTGAAGAGAGAAAAAAATGTATCTTAAGAAATAGGCAGATAAAAGAGTTCATTATTTATCCCCAAGATCATGGTTATTCTAGGATTTCTACACACACACAAGTACAACTAGGATGGCATGGGGAGGAGGGAGGAGGATTGTAGGTATTAGATGTTTCCATGTAAAGTAATGAAAAACATTTATTAGGAATTCAGTGTTATTTTCCCTTTTCATGAATCACCCCCTCTCTGCCCTGACCGGAGAAAAATATTTAAATAATGGTAGAGAAGATAATCTGTGGTCTAAAAAGATACCATTGAAGGAGTGAGGAATTAAATAGATGAGGAAGGACAAGTCTTTCAACTGGAATTGAAAATTATTTAAATCGAAAGACTCACATTTAGAGAAAATCCCCAAACCAATCCCTGCCACCCACCATCACTCAGTCTCCCCCACCGCCACTCACTCTCCCCCACCGCCACTCACTCTCCCCCACTCTCACTCAGTCTCCCATGCAGAGAGAGACTGGTGTCTATCCGTGGTGCTCCACAGGAAGAAGGACAAGCAATTGGCAAGCAACGTCAGTGGGTATCTCAGAAGCAGAAAGATGGGTTGTGGACTGGTTCTTAGAAGGCAGAGGCTAAAATCGATGGACTGGGAGCAGGAGGAGGAAGGGAGGGAGAGCACAGAGCTGAGCTGGTCCTCACCTTGGAAGTCTGCTTTGTTACACTTTTCAGCTTGGCAGCATTGATAGCCATACCCATATGTGTGGTTAACCCCCAGTGTTGCCGAGAAGGCCCGTGGCTCACACTTGCTTGAAGAACAGCCTTTCTGCAGGATAGTATAGGGCTGCAGCCCTGCACAGAACCAAACCCCAAGAATTTTCTCTCTGCGCCAGAGGCAGTGATGCCCAGTGGGCAGCCAGTATTAAAGGATTGCAGGCCCCCACTCCATGTGTCTTTAGTCTTTCCTCTTCTGCGAAAGGCTGCTTTTGCATTGGTCCATTCCATAGAATAAACCAACAGAGGGACAATATGTTAGAATTTGCTAAAAAGGGAGTGTCAGGCCTCAACGGTCCCCAGAGGTTGTATAGGAGCCAGGATCACCTATACCTTTCCCTGAACACCCAGTGTTCACACAGTGCCCCATCCCTGCCACCACACTCTCCTAGCCCCATCCTGGCAGGACATTATTTTAGGAAGAAAGGATAAAAGAGACGATGCATAAAGGAATGAGGAGATACATCAAGTTTCTGAACAAAGTAACCCCCTCACACTAAGCACCTCCTTTGTCTGCCCTGAGTGTCCAGCAGCTCGGGCAGGGTGGCTGGTGCCTACCTGTCGTATTAAATTCACTCTTTTTGCTGAAGCAGCCATGAGAGGAATTACAGGTTTTCTCCTCGTTACACTGTTGATCACATTGTACACATTTGTAACTCTCTTCTAAAAGGAAATAAATATTGTTCAAAAAATAATTCAAGAATGAAAACTGTCAAGTCAGAGTTGATGTTTTCAATAGCGAGAGATCCCTGGGAATCAAAGTCCATGAAACCTGGTCCCTGTGGGGCTGGATGGGTCCTTGGAGGCCCACACGGTCCACAGTTGCTCCCTAAGGGACTTTATTGCTATCCTCACCCTTCAGGTATTTGGGAGAAAGGGGCATTTGTTCATTCTTACCCACAGTGCTGGCAACGAAAGCAGCGAGGACACAGACGGTGAGGAGACTCTTTAGGCTGGAGGACAGGGACATAATGGCTTCTCTGATACGCTGCAGAAGACCCAGGTGAGAATGAAGGAGTCAGGAATGTGGGACCAGGCTCCTACTATAGCATGGGCTAGAAAGGTCTGGGCTGTTGCATCTCAAAGCAAGCACCCCATTAGCTAAGGACACACATTTCTCAGTTTTGAAGTCACCTTGCCACAAAGAGCCAGCCACCCCGACACGAGTGTTAGCACCCACACTGGCAATGCTCACCTTCAAGTATTTCAGATCTTCTTGTGAAGGCACTGCCTCTGAGATGGAGAGGAAGGCAACTGTCCTCACCTAGAGAGGAATGGAGACTTGGAAAAGGAGCAAAATCCTGAAGATGAGCTCTCCCTACCCCTTTCTTTCACTTACTTTTATGGCACTCTAATTCAAGTGGCCTAATGATTACGCACTACAGATCAATATCATCTTGACACAAAAACAAGTGCAGTAAATTGCACCGGTCTAGGCACTGGATACTGTGAGAACAGCTGTTCCTGACCCTCTGATCTCCTAATAGAAAACTCCCTGGGGAAGAAGATTGTTGTGAGTTTAGCAACTAAGTTTTGAAAAGAAAAAGAATTCAGAACAGCTTGTAATTCAGAACCACCCAGTCATATGTTCTTCAACAACCATTTTAATGTTGGGTCTCGCACAGGCATTTATCGAGCATCCAGCTCCAGAAACAGAGACACAAAATGCAAGGCAGTTGTAGCGGAGATATCGTTGACTGAACTAGACATTGCTGTGGAAGACTGCAAATAATAAATCTCTCCTAGAATTAAGTGTCAGAGTGGGGGAACTGCCTCTCTTTCAAAGAAACAGCATGCTTCCTTTTTTGAATAATATGAAGTATGAACTCTTAGATAAAAGAGTTTTTGGCCATCAGGAAGTTCAGAGTTGTATTTTATGCCAAACCATGATTTCTCTAATTGCTTCTTCCTGTTCTTCTTGTATGTTGCTGTGTTCATCTTTTTGAAGACGACTGGTCACCATTCAAGGGGCAGTGGAGATATTAGTAGGAAGCCCATCTGTGAAAGAACAAAACCTGGGAGAAGAAAGTGGGCCTCATGGCAGGGGTGACAGGGGCACTTCACAACACCTCTGGGCCTCTGTTTTGTGAGTTGTAAAGAAGAGTCCAAAGTCTCCCTGGGTTCTGTGGGGATTAAAGAGATGGTATGTCTCTGGCTTGTAGCTGATATTGTCCAGCTGTTCCTCAATGCTAATTCCCAGATCTCCTTCTCATGAGATCTATCCCTTCCTTTCTCCTCCCAGAATCAACTCTTATGGCATGCTTGTATTTCTCCAGATGAGGAACTGGGAATCTCCCTCTACCCCATTTTCCTTCTCCCTCTGTCTTTATTTTCTTGCTGATCTATTGTGAGGGCATGAACTCTATCCCAGTCTACTTGTTTGAAATGGGAGACAAGGGAGATAAGATAAACACCTTTATAAGCAAACTTTGAGAATTTCTTATTACAACATATGTCATTCTTCATTGGTATCTATGGACAAGTTGATATATCTAGCCATAAAAGGCAATAAACCCTCCTGCCAGGCACTGAAATCCTGAATGCATAGTCTGAAAGTTCAGGATGGTGTGGTTATTCTCTACAGTGGGCAGGCAGGAGCCTCCTGGGGTCTCCTTCAGCTGAGTGTCGAAGAAGAAGGTGTCAGGCCTGCAGGAGAGGAGAGACAGGGCTGTCCAGGCGCCTTGGAGGCCGAGGCATGGAGGAGCAGGAGAGGAGAGACAGAGCTGTCCGGGCGCCTTGGAGGCCGAGGCGTGGAGGAGCAGGAGAGGGACAGGCCCAGGACAGGTGTAGAGGTCAGCAGGGCCTCGCTGGAATCTCTGCCAAGGACAGCATGATGCTGAGAAGTGAGGCAGCAAACGTAGCAGGTTCTTGTTTATTGAACAAAGTCGATAAAGAGTTGCAGAGGAGACTGAAACATGAGCTCAGAGAAGGCCAGAGGACCCACCAACCCCTCAGGCGTGGTTAGGGTAGAAGATGCCCTTCAAAACTGGTGGGAAGTGCCAGCTTCCATTCCAGACAGAACTCTGCTCAGGCCCCACAAAATGACAGACCCAGGACGTGCTAGGCAGATTCTGGCATTCCTTCTAAACATTCTGTCATCAATTCTCCTTTCAAAGAAGATGTGTGGACTTCCCCAACCTAGGAAGGGATCCCAGACTCCCTGCCTTGTGGAATTTCGTAAGCCATCTCCCCCACCGCCAGCCTGTCCCACCCCACCTGCCTTGAAACTCATCTTGCAGGGGTTGGAGGAAAAGCCTGCAAAACTCCTGCAATAACATGATGTGACGACTCAGCAGGCGTCAGGGCCCCACTGCTTTCACCGCGTGTCCTTCTTGAAGGCAGGTTTCCAGGAAATGGCAAAGATTTATTTTATACTCTGAAATTCAGGTTTCATTTTCTATAACCTTAAACCAACCCAGACAGAGACAAATACATATGATACCCAACCAAGAACAACCTGCAACCTCATTCCAACTTCCTCCTGTTCAGCCTCCATCATAACCTCAAGCTAACAGATAAAAATGTTGTCTCTTGTTTTCTTTAAAAAGAGGGAAAAGATCGTTTTGCGGTGAGAATAGGCTTTGGAGTGAGTCCTGTCTCTGGCTCTGCCACAGAGCACTGTGTGAACCTGGACACACTGTTCCACTCGTCTGAGCCTTGGTTTCAGGAATGTGCAGGGAAGATGGCAGTGCCTACTTCTCAGGATGGAAATGGAGACAGTATGTTTGTGACACGCCTGTTGCAGTGCAGGCACATAGCAGTGGACCTCCCTTGTCCATATTAGCAACATGTGCAAAAATGGGCAAGAGTTTGTGGTTGGTGGAACAAGGTCAGTGGGGCCAGTCAACCTGTTGCAATGCTCTGCATGTGCCAACGTGGAAGTGAACATCTGCTAGCAACAATGTAAGGCGTGTGCACATCTTGCATTTTTCCTCCACCACCTCACCTGAGGAGACATCTCACAGGGTGACTGGATGTCCAGAAGCCCCCAGAGGCTTGGACCCCCAGATCGGAGACTCCCCACAGAGTCCTTAGTATAGTTGTACAGAAAGAAGGATAGCATCTTCATTTTTACTACCTTCTATCTGAAACGTAGGCTTTCCTTCCATGATAAATGGAGCCCACAAACCACAGCAAATCTACCCACCAGTAGTCATCATCGAGGTTTTCTTACGACGTGGCGTCTGCAGATGTCTGAACGTATTCTTTGCCTTCATCAGCTGCTCTAGGCTATTTCCTTATCAGTCCCACTGACAGGTCCTGCTATCTGGTACTATCTCACATGTTAGGGGAATTTATGACCGTATTTTAGTATAATGATAATCCCGTGTGATTAAATTTGTTTAATGAGAAGGGGTTCTTGGATCCACAGCCTGCCACATTCCCATGGCAGACATGGTTTCTACCCCACTTCTGAAAACAGCAAAATCAGCATCTCCCTCCCAGAACAGTGCTCTGTCCCCGCCCATGCAGAAAGCACGGCCCACGCTATACATTTTATGATTCTTTCCTTGGCCCATTAAACCTCTCCCCTTTTTCCCAATAATACTTACCCAGGAACTCTGACCAGCTGAGGTGGCTAGAAATAAGGATAGCTTCTGGCAGAGGAATTTCAGGCCAGGAAGCCACACTTACAGTGTAGTCTTGGTTAAAATTTTGCAAGTTAAGTCCAACTACCCACTGCAATGCAGCGATGCTGGATGCCTACCTGGGCTGGCTGTCAGCGTGGGCTGGAGCCTGAAGGGCAGGCTGGGGTCCGTGAGGAGGGATAGTCAGGCAGAAGGAACTATTTTGCCACTGCTGGTAGAAATCCAGGGTCTGCATCTCTTATGTCACATGGAGAATAGAATGTAACAGTTATTAAATTTGGGACCGCCCACCTCTGTGCCAACTTCCTACTTCGCCAAGCAGGTCCTCAGCAAACTGTCTGTGGCCCAGGGAGCACAGACCTGGGCTTACCTGCTGTTACTGTGGCAAAGCTGCCAGCGGCCCGCCTGGGAACACCATTCCTGCAGAAACACAGAAGAGAGTCCAAGTCACTTATCGGGCACACGGGGATTCACTGTCTATCACCTCCCACACCTTCCGGCTTCAGAACCATCCCACAGATCTCCTTGCGAGCATCCCGCTCTCTCAGGGCAGCTGAGAGCATTCTTGGAACCAGAAACAACATTCTGCTCCATGTTCCAGACGAAAGCACTCCCCAGGGGAGCACCATGGCCACCCTCCCGTCAGCCCAGCTGCTGGGCTCAGTTCTGAGAGTGGCACACTCCCTGTTCTCCCAGTCAGACAAAGATTGTCTTCTGGACCAAATTCTACTTCAGGCTCTCTCTCAGCTCTCTTCTCAACTAGGCCCTGATTTTTGGGCTTCCATGTGGTTCTACCTTGTCCAATTTTAGCAAGAATCCTGCGATTCTGGGTGGGTGAAGGGTACTGAGAGCAGGATGCAGGAGCTGGGAGTGTAGAGACAGAAGAGCCAGGCCCAGGTGGAGTGCCCTGGGGGCCTGCAGAATGCCTGGCCCTGCCTCCACTGTCCTCACCAGCCTGCCATTCTAGCCTTTATTATGTTGTAACCCCTGGCATAGCATAGGAGGCCTCATCTGAAGGTCTGAACAACTGCCAGTTATCCTCATCAATTGAAACCCAAGTATCCAAGTATCAGCAGGTCACAGGCAGGCCAAGGCAGGAAGCAGTTTCACTCTGGAGAGGTTTTATTTTTACTTACCAACTGCAAGTCTTCTGTAAGAACTATTTGTCTAGCCCTTTGACCATTCATGTATTAATATCTTAACATTTTTTCCTTAACATTTTATGACAGTCATACATACATATAAAACTTGTGTATATGAACTTACATATGTATATAAAACATGTATGTAAACATATACTATAACTTCTATATAAAGATATCCATTTTATCACATTTATTGTTATTTGGTTCAAGGTCTATCATTTAACATTCAATTTGGGGGATCTTTGTTCTGGTTAAAATGCCATTAATTTTGATATAAGCACATCTTGTAGCTTTTCCTACCTGTGGGCTCCATGGGATAAGATTTCCATCTGCTTTGTTCACTCTTGCATCTTTAACACGTGATGCTGATACTTACTAGGTGTTTGGTAATTTTTGTTGGTGAATGATTCTTGATCTAATAATGGCAACGTTCTATTATTTGAGGCTTTCTGTGTAACTCTTCAAACATGGAAAACAACATGGAGTACTATGTGGTGATAGATTTCGACTTTATGGGCCACATTTATTGATTTTAGATTTTTAATAGAAATCTGCTGTCAAAAAATTAACTGGGCACGGTGGCGGATGCCTGTAATCCCAGCTACTCAGGAGGCCGAGAATCGCCTGAACCCGGGAGGTGGAGGTTGCAGTGAGCCAAGGTCATGTCACAGAACTCCAGCCTGGACAAGAAGAGTGAAACTGTCGAAAGAAGAAAAGAAGGAAAGGGAAAGGGAAAGCAAAGGGAAGGAAAGGAAAGGAAGGAAAAAGGAAAGGAAAGGAGAATCATCTGTCAAACCCCAAAGACTAATGAGCCAATGTGCCATAGTCAACATAAAGTTTTTATTTCAGCTAAAACCACTGAGAAGATGAACAGGTCATGTGGAATCTGCCACACTCCTCATCTCCTCAAATTCTGGAGCATCTTCTGTCCCTAGAAATGTGTGCAGGCAAGAGATTACAGGCTCGTTTTCTGTTCATGATCACCCTCCCAAATGTAAAGCAATAGGCAACTATTCTGCAGCTTCTCCTCAGTCAGCACAAAAAAGCACTTCCAAAATTCCATTTTCTGACCTGGAGCTTCACCAACTGGGTGTCCCCAGTCTCTGAATTTTCACCTCCTCTAGACATTCCTGATTATTGTGTAGAAATAGAACGTATTTGGCAGCTCGTGTACCCAACTTTTACACATGTGGTTAGACTAACAGAAGCATGTAAACTAAGCATTATTCGTTGTTATGACTGAATGTTGCCCTAACAGTGTACACATTGAAGACCTAACCCCCAGTACCTTCGGATGTGACTGTACTTGTGTTACTGGAAGGAGGATCTTGAGTGAGTTGTCCAGGTCCTTGGCGTTTTGAACAAAGAATTGGACAAAGCGCACAAAGCAACAAAGGAATGAAACACAGGAACAAAGTAGCAAAAGCGAGGATTACAGCGAGAAAGCACTCCACAGGGTGGGTCTGGGTCCCAGCAAGCCACTCAAGGACCCAGTTACCAAGTTTCCTGGGCTTCAAGTGCTTCTTTTGAGGTTCCTGTGGGTTACCCTTATCTGGATGAAGGATTTGATCTGTGGCTAATTGAAGGCTGAGGTGAACTGGTAACCTGTGCAGACGAAGGGATGGTCCCTGCTTGGCCCTCAGGCAGTTCAAGGCACTCTCCCTTTCGCTGTAAGCCTTGGTGGAGCGGGGAGGGCTGGTAGGGAGAGTAGCCTTTGATCCTTTGTTATCCGTATGGGAAGATGGGGTTTTTCCTTTTGGTTTAGCTACAGGAAGTTTGAGTTAATTGGCCTTAGGGTCCCAGCCCCCAGACCCAGGTGTTTTCCTTTTGACCCAGCTTTAGGAAATTATCATGAATCGGCCTCAGATTCCTTGCCCCCAGACCTTGGAGTTTTTCCTTGATTTGGCATGCATTGGCGTTAAGTTCCCTGCCTCCAGACCCTATTTCTTCTCCTACCCCAGATCCTGTTCTCCTGCCTCATTTGGAGATAGGGTCTTTACAGGATAATTAAGTTACAGTGAGGTTATTAGTGTGGGCCCTAATTCAATATGTTGACAAAAAGATTATGCATGTTGTTATGTTGTTATGTTATCATAAACATTTGTGTACAAGTTTTTGTGTTTACATGTTTTCAAATATCTGGGGTATATACCTACAAGTGGAACTGCTGAATAAGATGGTAGCTCTATGTTTAACTTTTTGTAAAATTGCCAGTGTTTTACAAAGTGGCCGCACTATTTTATATTTCCATTAGTGTGCAGGGGGTTCTGCATTTCTCCACATCCTCACCAGCATTTGTTACTGTCTTTTTTGTTGTAGCCATCCCAGTATTGGGCCCCAGGACAAGATGTACTCTGGTGATGGCTCCAGTCCCATTCCTGAACGTGCCGTGCTGCAGCAACCTGGGTCCTGGGCCATTGGGGGAACCCAGCATAAATTCTTTCTCTGGAATAATAAGGTTATATGGACTCTAGGCAGCACCCTATACTGCACTTAGGGACTGTGAGCAACCTCGGGCTGTGAGGTATAAAGTATCAACTCATTGTGGGTTTTTTTGGTTTCTTTTTTCTTTTGTTTTTGAGACAGGGTCTCGCTCTGTCACCCAAGCTGGAGGGCAGTGGTGCAATCACAGCTCACTGTAACTTCAATCTCTTGGGTTCAAGTGGTCCTCCTGCCTCAGCCTCCCAAACAGCTGGGCCTACAGGCACACGGCACCACTCCTGGCTAATCTCATCGTGGTTTTGATTTGCATTTCCATGGTGGCTAATGATGTTGAGCATGTTTTTATGGGCTTGTTGGCCATTTGTATATTTTCTTTGGGAATGTAACAGTCTTTTGTTACCTTTCCTTTTTACTTTTAATGGCTAAACACTATCTTTTCCCTTTTTGAGCTATTTAAGAAAAGCAGCACCTTAAAATAACATATCAACAATTAGATGAAACTATGGTCCAGATAACTCTCCTTTGCTGATTCTCTTCTTTGCACTCAGAAGTGCCAGTGTTTATGAAGACCTGCAGTCCCCACATGATGAGAGGCAAAAACAGGAGAATTATTAGTTTAGGTCACATTGAACACTGAGTTTTGTGGTGGATGGTTTTTGTCTTATTTAGGGAAGTTTAAAACAATACATATTTCATCCTACTGACAGAGTTAAGCTTGCTTCATCTGCCTAGTGTCCTGAAGAAATTTCACAAGAGGTTATGCGAAAATATAGTTTCCAAACCAGCAATGGCAGCAATATCCACAGCCGGTTATAGATATTTTATAAGCTTTTCTGTCTGAAAACCAGTTTCTGAAAATGAATTAGTTGCAAAATCATATGTATTTTAAAGAGAATGATAATTATATAGGGCAGTAGAAGAAAAGCTGGAAAAAGAACACAAGCAAACTTGAATGTTGATGTAATTTCATGCTGCTCTTCATGTATGTCTTTATATCTTATAAAGACATAAATAGGGAGATAAAAACAGGGAGAGAATCAAAAATGTACATAATTGAGTGAAAATTAAGCATAAGTACAATTATTTAACGTGTAGAGTTTGTTTTTGAGATTGCGAAAATGTTTCAGAGATGAATAGTAGAGGTGGTTACATCACACGGTGAATGTACTTAATGACACTAAATTATACACTTCAAAATGGTTTCAATGGTAAATTTTATGTTGTGTATATTTTGCCACAATAAAAAGATTTTTTAAGAGTCAGTACCTCAAAAGAAGAGATAGAGATCAAATGGCTAACTAGAGGTGCCTAGCACTCACCTTTTCCACAAAGAAGAACCAAAGTAACAAATAGATAACCACACATTGACTAGAATGTGTAAGGAAGAACACTGGAATTCAGCAGATAGTGTTCAAATTCAAAGAAAAGAAACTTTGAGGCACAGAAACTCAGGATGGCAGCATAGAGAGGTAAGCAATGCAGCCTACTGAGATGTGCTTGGAGCCAGGAGGGACTTCTTCCCCATTGTGGAGAAAAGGTTAGCAGGAGGTCCCCAGAAGTCTACATTCCCACCAGACACCTGCAGTCCTAGCTACAGGAGAGCGCTCAGCCCTCACAGTCCCTTAGTCTAGTATAGGGCACTGCCTAGAGTCCACATGACTCTATTACTCCAGAGAGAAAATTTATGCTGGATTCCCCCAATGCCCCAGGACCCAGGGCTGCAGCATGGCACCATTTTGGGAGTGGAGCCATCACCAGAGTACATCCTGTCCAGGGGCCCAATTACTCCTTCATCTCCACATCCATCCCTGGGGTCTCATCCACATCCCACCACAGGTACCCAGAGTGCTGCTGCATAAAGACACAACTTAGATCTATTATAGCAGTGCAGCTGTGACCCTGGCACCTGAGCCTATGCAGCCCCTTATACCCCGTGGAGCCGGAAGACTGGTGTGTGTGCTCCCCAGACCCTGAAAGCCACCTGCCCAGGCTTTTGCTGCTTCTGCTGGAGAACACATCCACTCTAGTGGTAGTGTCATCCCACACCTGCACATACTGCCCAAGGGCCAAAGGAATGGCCTGCCCAGAGCCTGCCACCACCAACACCAGCACCCATGAATGCCACCCTTGGGATAAAGACTGACAGTAAAGGGATGGAAAATAATACTCCATGCAAATGAAAATCAAACGCATCCAAGAATAGCTAATATTTATGTCAGACAAAATAGACTTAAAGTCAAAAAACATAAAAACAGACAAAATCATTAAATAATGATGAAGAAATGAATTTAGCAAGAAGGTATAACAATTATATACGCACCCAACACTGGAGCACCAATGTAAAGCAAATACAATTAGAGCTAAAGGGAGAGATAGACCCCGATGTAATAATAGTTGGAGACTTTGTGAAAGGAAAATAAGTCTTGGGGCCCCAAAATCACTAAGCTAAAGGGAAAAGTCAAGCTGGGAACTGCTTAGGGCAAACGTGCCTCTTATTCTATTCAGTCACCCCTCTGCTCACTGAGATAAATGTATATCTGATTGCGTTTGGTCTTTGGAGAGGCTAGTCAGAAACTCAAAAGAATGTAACCATTTGTCTTTATCTAACTATGACCTGGGAGCTCCCTCCCTGCTTCAAGTTGTCCCATCTTTGCTTTGAGTTGTCCTGTCTTTCCAGATTGAACCAATGTTCATCTTACATATGTTGATTGATGTCTCATGTCTCCCTAAAATGTATAAAACCAAACTGTGCTTTGAGCACCTTGGGCACATATCCTCAGGACCTCCTGAGGCTGTGTCATAGGTGTGCATCCTCAGCTTTGGCAAAATAAACTTTCTAAATTAACTGAGACCTGTCCCAGATATTCAGGGTTCACAACTTCAACACTTCACTTTCATCACTGTAAAAATTAAGCAGAAAGTCAACAAAAAAAAATCAGATTTAAACTACACCATAGACCAAATGGACCTAACAGACATTAACAGAACTTTTTATCCAACATCTGCAAAATACACATTCTTCTCATCAGCACATAGAACATTCTCCAGGATAGACCATAGGTTAGGCCACAAAAAAAAAGACTCAACACTTTTTAAAAATCAAAACCATATCAAGTATCTTCTCAGATCACAAAGGAATAAAACTAGAAATCAACATAAAAAATTTTTGGAATCTGTAAGAACACATCAAAAAAGTAAAAAGATTTCAATTACACAATCTAACAATTCACCTCAAGGAACTAGAAAAGGAAGAACCAACCAATCCAAATATGAGTAGTAGGAAATAAATAATAAGGATCAGAGTAGAACTAAACAAAATAGAGACAAAAACAAACAATGCAACAAAATAAAAAGTTTATTTTTCTTTTGAAATAACAAAATCAACAAGCCATTTTCTAGAGTAACTAAGAAAAAAAAGAGACTGGGCATGTTGGCTCATGCCGGTAATCCCAGCACTTTGGGAGGCCAAAGTGAAAGGATTGCTTGAAGCCAGGATTTCAAGACCAGCTTAGGCAGTAAAGTGAGACATCCATCTTTGCAAAAAAAATTTTAATCAGCAAGGCATGGTGGCTCATGCCTCTAGTCCCAGCTATTCAGGAGGCTGAGGTGGGGTTCAAGGCTGCAGTGAGAAATGATTGAACCACTGCACTCCCGTCTGAAACACAGTGAGAACCCATCTTTAAAAAAAAGAAAAGAAAAGAAATAGAAGAACCAAGTAAATAAAAACAGAAACAAAAAAGAAGACATTACAACTGATACCACAACTGAACTAGAAATGATCATTAGAGACTATTATGAACAACTACATGCCAACAAACTGAAAGGCCTAGAAGAAATGGATAGATTTTTGGACACATATAAGCTTCCAAAATTGAACCATGATGAAACAGAAAGCTAGAACAGACTGACAATAAGTAATGAGACCAAAGCAAAATTAAAAGTTTCCGATCAAGGCTGAAGTAGGAGGATCGCAATTCCAAGACCACTGAGCTCATGGTTCCCTGTGGATGTCTCCCTTGTACCTTCATCATGACCAGAGCTTGAGGGGGGCTTTTCAATTCCCCCTGCCACACTTGGAACAGTATGAGGGATGCAGTAGAGGTCAAAAACTAAGTGACCAGCCCCAGGGAGTCAATGGGAGACACTGACAAAACAATCACAAAGTTGGTGTCATTTGCTCTTAGAGAAGGGAGGCAGAGCCAGGGCAAGGACAGCAGCTGGAAGGTGAAGGGCAGGCCTGGTTCTCAGTAGTGGTAGTCATCCAGCTTGAAGGGGCCATCACTGGACATGCCCAGGTACTGGGCCTGCTTCTCAGTCAGCTTGGCCAACTTCACATTTAGCTTGTGCAGGTGGACTTCAGCCACTGCCTCATCCAGCTTCTTGGGCAGGAAGTGAACCCCAAGTGGGTATTTGTCTAGGTGAATCCACAGCTGAATCTGCACCATCACCTGGCGTTCCTGAGGACAAAGAGAAATATAAAAGTATGGAAAACATATGATGGAAATAATTGAAGAAAACTTCCCTGGCCTTGCTAAAGACCTAGATATCCAAATACAAGAAGCTCAAAGAACACTTGGGAAATTCATGACAAAAAGATCATCACTGGGCACATTGTCATCAGGTTATCTAAAGTCAAGATGAAGGAAAAAAATCTTAAGAGCTATGAGGCAAAAGCAGCAGGTAACCTATAAGGGAAAAGCTTATCAGATTAACAGCAGATTTCTCAGTAGAAATGCTACAAGCTAGTAGGGATTGGGGCTTTTTCTTGAGCCTCCTTGAACAAACAATTATCAGCCAAGAATTTCATAACCAGCAAAACAAATAAAGGAAAGATACAGTCTTTTTCAGACAAACAAATGTTGAGAGAATTCACCACTACAAAGCCAGCACTACAAGAACTGCTAAAAGAAGCTCAAACTCTTGAAACAAGTCCTGGAAACACATCAAAACAGAACTTCTTTAACACAAAAATCTCACAGGACCTATAAAACAAAACTACAACAACAATAACAAAAACCACAAGGTATACAGGCAACAAATAGCACAATGAATAGAATAGTACCTCACATCTCAAAATTAACGTTGAATGTAAATGGCCTAAATGTTCCACTTTAAAGATAACAGAATTGCAGAATGGATAAGAATTTACCAACCAACACTCTGATGTCTTCAAGAGAATCACCTAACACATAAGGACTCACATAAACTTAGAAAAAGACATTCCATACAAATGGACACCAAAAGTGAGCAGGAGTAGCTATTCCTATATTAGACAAAACAAACCTTAAAGCAACAGCAGTTAAAAAAGACCAAGAGGGACTTTATATAATGATAAAAGGCCTTGTCCAATGGGAAAATATCACAATTCTAAATATATATGCACCTAAATGTGGAACTCCCAAATTTATAAAACAATTCCTACTAGACCTAAGAAATGAGATGGAAAGCAACACAATAATAGTGAGGGACTTTAGTACTCAACTGACAGCACTACACAGTCATCAAGACAGAAATTCAGCAAAGAAACAATGAATTTAAACTATACCCTGGAACAAATGAACTTAACAAATATTTGCAGAACATTCTACCCAACAACTGCAGAATATATATACTATTCATCAGTGCATGGAACTTTCTCCAAAATAGACCATATGATAGGCCATAAAACAAGTCTCAATAAATTTAAGAAAATTGAAATTATATAAAGTACCCTGTCAAACCACAGTGGAATAAAACTGGAAATACACTCCAAAAGGAACTTTCAAAACCACACGAATACATGAAAATTAAATAACCCGCTCCTGAATGATCACTGGGTCAACAATGAAATCAAGAGGGAAATTTAAAAATTATTTGAATGGAATGATAATAGTGACACAACCTATCAAAACTTCTGGGATACAGCTAAGGCACTCCTAAGAGGATAGTTCATAGCCTTAAATACCTACATCAAAAAGCCTGAAGGAGCATAAATAGACCATCTAAAGTCACACCTCAAAGAACTCGAGAAACAAGAACAAACCAAATCCAAACCCAGCAGAAGAAAGGAAATAGCAATGATCAGGACAGAACTAAATGAAATTGAAACAAACAAAAAGAAATACAAGAGATAAATAACACAAAAAAACTGGTTCTTTGAAAAGATGAATAAAATTGATAGATCTTTAGCAAGATTAACCAAGAAAAGAAGAAAGAAGATTCCAATAAGCTCAATTAGAAATGAAATAGGAAATATTACAACCAATACCACAGAAATACAAAAGATCATTCAAGGCTACTGTGAACATCTTTACATGCATAAACTGGAAAACCTACAGGAGATGGATGAATTTCTGGAAAGATACAACCCTCCTAGCTTAAATCAGAAAGGATTAAAAACCCTGAACAGGCCAATAACAAAAAGTGAGATTAAAATGGTAATAAAAAAAATTACCAACCAAAAAACTCTAGGACCAAATGAATTCACAGCTAAATCCTACCAGACATTCAAAGAATAAATGATACCAATCTTATTGACACAATTCCACAATATCGAAAAATTGGGAAATCCTCCCTAAATCATTCTGTGAAGCCAGTGTTGCCCTAATACCAAACCAGGAAAGGACATAGCAAAAAAAGAAAACTACAGACCAATATCCCTAATGAACATAGATGCAAAAATATTAATAAAGTACTAGCTAATCAAACCCAACAACATATCAAAAAGATAATCCACCATGATCAAGTGGGTTTCATATGCAGGGATGGTTTAATATATGCAAGCCAATAAATGTGATATACCACATAAACAGAACTAAAAACAAAAATTACATGATTATCTCAATCGATGCAGAAAAAGCATTTGACAAAATCCAGCATCCCTTCATGATTAAAACCCTCAGAAAAATCAGCATCAAAGAAACATACCTCAATGTAATAAAAGCCATCTATGACAAAACCACAGCAAACATAATACTTAAAGGGGAGGAGTTGAAAGAATTCCCTCTGAGAACTAGAACAAGACAAGGATGCCCACTCTCACCACTTCTATTCAACATAGTACTGAAAGTCTTAACCAGAGTAATCAGACAAGAGAAAGAAAGAAAGGGCATCCAAATCAGTAAAAGTCAAACTGTCACTGTTTGCTGATGATACAATTGATTACCTAAAAAATCCCTAAAGACTCCTCCAAGAAGGCTCAAAACTGATAAATGAATTCAATAAAGTTTCAGGATACAAAATTAATGCACACAAATCAGTAGCTCTGCTATACACCAACAGCAACAAAACTGAGAATCAAATCAAAAACTCACCCCCTTTCAGACAGAATAGCTGCAAAAAATCAAATAAAATACTTAGGAATACACCTAACCAAAGATGTGAAAGACCTCTACAAGGAAAACTATAAAACATTGCTGAAAGAAATCATAGATGACACAAACAAATGAAAACACATCCCATGCTCATGAATGGGTAGAATCAATATTGTAAAAATGACCATACTGGCAAAAACAATCTACAAATTCAATGCAGTTCCCATCAAAATACCACCATACCACCATCATTCTTCACAGAACTAGAAAAAATAATCCTAAAATTTATATGAAACCAAAAAAGAGCCTGCATAGCCAAAGCAAGACTAAGGAGAAAAAAAAAAATCTGGAGGCATCATATTACCTAATTTCAAACCATAAGACCACAGTGACCAAAATAGCATGGTACTAGTATAAAAATAGGAACATAGACCAATGGAACAGAATAGAGAGTCCAGAAATAAACACAAATATTTTCATCCAACTGATCTACGACAAAGCAAACAAAAACATAAAGTGGGGAAAGGACACCCTATTCAACAAATGATGCTGGAATAATTGACAAACCACATTTAGAAGTATGAAACTGCAGCCTTATCTCTCAATTTATGCAAAAATCAATTCTAGGTGGATCAAGGATTTAAATCTAAGACATGAAACTATAAAAGTTCTAGAAAATAACATCAGAAAAATTATTCTAAACATTAGCTTAAGCAAAGATTTCATGACAACCCAAAAGTAAATGCAATAAATACAAAGATAAATAGGAGGGACTTGGAGGGGCGTGGTGGTTCACGCCTGTAATCCCAACACTTTGGGAGGCCAAGGTGGGTAGATCATGAGGTCGGTAGTTCAAGACCAGCCTGACCAACATGGTGAAACCCCGTCTCTACTAAAAATACAAAAATTAGCCGGGCGTGGTGGTGCATGCCTGTAATCGCAGCTACTCAAGAGGCTGAGGCAGGAGAATTGCTTGAACCCAGGAGGCAGAGGTTGCAATGAGCCAAGATAGTGCCATTGCACTCCAGCCTGGGTGACAGAGCGATACTCCATCTCAAACAAACAAACAAACAAACCAAAACAAAAACTCTTAAAAGAAAAGATAGGGTTAAATTTTTATGACCTTAGATTTAACATATTCTTAAATATGACACTAAAAGCACAAGGAACAACAAAAATTTCCTTGAAGAATTGGACTTCATCAAAATTTAAAACTTTGTGCATCAAAGAATACTATTGACAGTAAAAAGAACCCACTGAATGGGAGAAAATATTTGCAAATCACATATTACAGGAGTCTAATATCTATAATACGTAAATAATTTTTACAAGCCAATAACAAAAAGGCAAATAAACCAATTTTAAAAGGAGCAAAGGATTTGAATAAACATTTCTCCAAAGAATATATACAAACGGCTAACAAGCACATGACAGAGTTTTCAACATTATTAATTGATAAATGCAAATCAATACAACAACTGTCACAGGCGGAGGGTGTCCAGGTTCTTGGTGTTTTGAATGAAGAATTGGACAAAACACATAAACAAAGCAAGGAAGGAATGAAGGAATTTACTGAAAATGAAAGTACACTCTACAGTGTGGGAGCGGCCCAAGCATAGGAGCTCAAGGGCCCCGTTACAGATTTTTGAGGAGTTTAAATACCCTCTAGAGGATTGCACTGGTTACTTTGGGTACGCCCTATGCAAATAGAGAGGATAAGTTACAAAGTTAGTTACTTGGCCTGCACTCTGGAAAGGATATTTCCTGTCATAGCTAAGTGTGAATTGGCCTTATGTTCTCTGCCCCCATGCCCTAATTTCCTGCCTCATCTCCCCCTGAGAAATGTGATCACCATAAATCTTTATAGGAGGCAGAGGGAACAATGGTATTGTTTCTGTAACTGCTTCATGCTGGCTTGGGGCATCGCCCCTACCTATTGGGGATCCCGGAACTCTCACCCTGCTCTGTCTGGTGGTGGCAGGGCAGCTCTTTCATGGCCAGCAGTGGTATCTTCACCTGGAACTGGCTGGAACCTTTGTTGCATGATCATCTGAAGCTTGATGGTCTCTAGGCTAGAAGAAATGAATTCAATTAAAAAATTTAATGGGAACTTTAGGGGTTGGATACCTATGCTGTCAGGAATGTTTGTTATAGAGATTTGAAGGAGAAAAACAAAACCTGGTCTGTTCTAGAATCTATGCATTTCCTTAAAATCTTAGCACAGATAACTCCAGTTTGATTTGGTTTGGTTTGGTTTGGTCTGTTGGGGCTTAGTAAATGAGCTTAGTCCAAAACAACGGCCTCCCAGAATTTTTTTTTTTTAATTCCCCCATTTTGGTCACACTCTGGTAGCCTCACTCTCAGGTACCATCATTTTGGGTTTCCAGTCTCAGCACATTGTTTATAGGTTATGGTGCCCTCATGGCTGCACATTTCTTTCAGCTTTTGTCATTCCAATTGAAGAGAGATCATATGGCATTCTAGATATGGCTACATGCAAGCATTTAAAATCTTTGAGAGAATACAGTGCACCAGGGAGACTATTATTATGACTATTGGGAGGATAACACGAAGAGTTTGGAGTATACTCTTTACCCAAGGTCCCCATAAACCAAACCTCCTAAAATCAAATAAACCAAAGAATGGGATAAAGAGTTTATTCACTTGACTCAGCATTTTCTTTTTGTTCCCAAAACAAAGAAGCGAGAATATTCAAGCTGATGAATGTCCTAAATATCCTGACTTGCTCATTACACATTGTACGCATGTATCAAAATATCACATGCACTCCATAAACATGTAAAATATCAGCAAAAACAAAAATAAAAACAAGTGAGAGACACCTTTCTGGTCATATTATCAGTATAATGTTGTTTCTATGCCTATTACATCAAATTTTTTTTTTAATGAGGGACATAAAAACTGAAGTCCAATAGAAAAATAGATAAAATAAATCCAACAGAAAAGCAGGTAAAAGACATACATATATTGTATATAAAATCTTAATGGACTTCAAATATATGAAAAATGTTCAAACTCCATAATTAAAGAAATGCAAATTAAAACACCCTTGAAATGTGATTTCCCACCTGTCTGACCGGCAAACATTAAAACGTGAAATGGAACAGTCTTTGGCAGATCTGCTCATAAACTGCTGTTGGGAGTGCACAGGTCAGCACCATCCTTCCACGGGGGAATTTGGCAAAGGTAACAGAACTACCTGTGCACTAATGACCCAGCAAGCCAACTTCCAGGAATCTTCTCTGAAGACACACCTTCCGCGTTAGTGGGCGCAGAGGTCTGAGTTACACCGAGTTCTCCGGCACCCGCAGGCGCCCACAGGAGCTTCAGCTCTTGCTTCCTCAGGAGAAAGAACTCGGCTGAGGCGCGCGAAGCAGAAAAAGAGACTGAGGCAAGTTTCAGAGCAGGAGTGGAAGTTTATTTTAAAAGGCTTCGGAACAGGAAAGAAACGAAAATTTCCTTGGAAGAGACCCAAGGGGGCGCCTGAAGGTCCAAGAGAGAAAAAAGGGGGCCTTTCACCTCGATCCCAGAACGTTACAGACGCGCCTCCGTCCCACCATTCTTCCCTTCGGCCGGGCTTTCCCGCGCCCAGAGCGCGCCTCACCCTTGAAACTGGGCATGCGCAGTGTGTTCAGGGCGTTACACGCATGCGCTCTGAGGCTTTCTGGCTTTTTCCTGTGGCGTGGACCAGTAATGTCATACTTGACATTTTTGTCTTCTTAATGTGCATGCCCAGGAAGTTTCTCTTCCCTGGGGCCTTCATTCAATGAACACGTCAATGTTTAACAGCTGTGGATCGTCAAGAGATTTTCCTCTCCGTGGCTCCGGAATTACTATTTTTACACAGGCAGTTTGGTAATTGTCGAACCAGCACCTGACGTTTCTAGCGGGTGAGGGAGAACCCTCTCCTGCCCCACTCACGGCTGTCCACCTATAACAGTCAGCAGTAGAACAATACAAATGCCCAAGGGTATTCCTTGAAACATCGTCTGTGATTGCAAGATATTGGAGCAAACTAAAAGCCCATACAGTACAGAGCGGTTGCAAAGCCACACTGGATTCCTGTGACACACTGCAGAAGAATGGCAGACCCCATGAACAGAAGCAACCGATTTCCAGAATATACTGTGAAGTGAGAAAAGCGAAATTGCATAAGGGTAGTACCGTAGACTACTACTCAGGTGGGCCGCTCTTAATTGGTTGTTTTTACAAAGCTAAGATGACCAGCTGGAGTGATCTGGACAACAGACAGGCCAGGAGAAACCCAAGTCCCCCAGGGCTCTTCCAGTGGTGGGAGTGTGCCCCCCGCAAAGTGTCGATGGAAGGACACGCCAGAAGCTGAGCCCTGAGGCATAACGCACACACCATCCGCAACTCAGCCTGGGCCGTTCCCAAGCTCTCCGGAGTGCCCAGGCCCCAAAAGGGGTAGAAATGGAGCGTGGAAAATTCTATTGGCCAAGAACGTCTCTGACCTTCAGGAGGAGAATGAATGAATAAGCAAGCAAACAAATAACAGCTAGAATCATCCAGGTAAAAAGTGACGAATTTAGCTTATAGAGAAAAAAATATAAACGATTCAGTGTAAGAAATAAAAAAGACAAACTTTAGTGCTATATTACGGTCACAGGGGAAGAAAAAGTGAAAGCGGGTGAGATGGGGTTGGAGAACACAAATGAGGCACTGAATTCCAAAAGAAAAAAGACAAAAAGTGAGATGAAGACCTGGAGGCAGGAAGAAAGACAGCTGGGAGTCCACTCTCTGCCAGCACCAGACTGAATATCCTGGGGGGCGCAAGTACCTTGTAAACCAAAAATAAAATTCTGAGGCCCCCCCAGCCATCTGAATGGACCTCTGGTCAGCCAGGGCTCTTTTAAAATGTAACCTGAGAGACTGTTTTAGGCTATGACAGGAAGTGGGGGTTGGACATGCCTCATTATACCTCTCCGGCATTAACATCAACGCAGACTTTAAGTCTGATAAAAAACGGTTTACATCCTATTCTCTCTGAAGTCTACTACCTGAAGGTTTCCTCTGCAAATAGGAACTTGGATCTCCACAATCCTTTATCTTAACCCAGACATTCCTTCCTATGGATCCCAGGCCGTTAGCCACACTTAACAAATTGTCAACCAGAAAATGTTTAAATTTACCTGTAGCCTGGAAACCCCCACTGTGAGTTGTCCCGCCTTTCCGAACCAAACCAACGTACCTCTTAAATGTGTTTGATTGATGTCTCATGTCTCCCATAAATATGTAAAATCATGCTGTGCCCTAACCACCTTAGGCACATTTCTGAGGACCTCCTGAGGGCTGTGTCATGGGCCATGGTCACTCATATTTGGCTCAGAATAAATCTTTTCAAACCCCAACTCTGCCCCTCCATTGAGAAAGAAGTATGGCCGTCTCTAGGCCCCTAGGCCACTGTGTTCACTTGAAAACGAGTTCTCAAATTTTGTGTTGTCCCTTCCTGCCCAACTGGAAGCCCATAGAGGATGATATCCAAGCCTAAGTCCTCACTGTGGCTAAAAGGTTCTAAGGGAACAGAAGCTGAGAGGAACCTGAGGGGTCCTGAAATCACCATTTCACAGATCTGTAAGGAACTGGAGACAGAAGGAAGCAGACTCACCCAGGGCACCTAGCTGCCAGCACAGAGCTGCAACCACTCACTCAGGTCTTTCCCTGGGGTTCTGTGGTCAGGGAGAATTGTATGAAATCCCAGGACTTACCTCCCTGGCTGTGTGACCTTGGACAAGGCACTGACCTCTGCCAGGCTCAGTTTGCTCATCTGAACAACAGAGACATGTAATACCTACCTCCATGGGTTGTCATGGAAATAAAATATGGCACAAAGCCCATTACTCAAAGGGAGTATTGACTTCTACTACCATCGCAGCTGATACCATCATTGTAGGTAATAACACTGGGTTGACTCCAAGTCACACATAGTTGGGTGGGGCCTGTGCTCATGTCTGGGGGAGTTTGTCAGTGTATCTTAGGGACTCTGAATCCCCTGATTCATGCTCACTAGCCTTCACCTTTATGAACTCTTCCTGGTGTTCCCTCCTACCTTCTGGTTTAGCTTCCTTAAGAGCCCTCCCTCTCGGCAGCAACTATCCCCATAAGATGTCAGCTGACAGTGATTAGAGTGTGACTCCCACTGAGGACTAGTTAATGGGAAATAGATGGTTCTTCAAGGGCCAAGAGAATGGCTGGAATTTGAGACTGACAGTCCCTGCAGAAAGTGTGGGTGGCAGGGGTTCCCAATTTCTTTGTGTTGGCCAAAGCCCGCCAGCACTATTATTCTGTGCTTGTAACTTCTGCTGCTGGGGCTGGCAGTAGGAGACCCCCACCTCCTGCTTCAGGGTTAATGTGCAAGAGTCTGAAAGAGTCCCAACGCATCCTCATTCAAAACCTGCTCTGGTGATCATCCAGTACAATTTGCTGGCACTGTATTTCTTTTTCTTTTTATTTTTTTTTTTGAGATGGAGTCTCACTTTGTCACCCAGGCTGGAGTGCAGTGGCCGGATCTCAGCTCACTGCAAGCTTCGCCTCCCGGGTTCACGCCATTCTCCTGCCTCAGCCTCCCGAGTAGCTGGGACTACAGGCGCCCGCCACCTCACCCGGCTAACTTTTTGTATTTTTAGTAGAGACGGGGTTTCACCGTGTTAGCCAGGATGGTCTCGATCTCCTGACCTCGTGATCCACCCGCCTCGGCCTCCCAAAGTGCTGGGATTACAGGCGTGAGCCACCGCGCCCGGCGCTGGCACTGTATTTCTTGAAGCCTCACTTTCCTCTGTAGCTTGGCTGGTTGGAGCACTTTTGGGGAAACCAGAAGCCCCAGAATCACTTGACACAAGTAGCTGCTTTCTCAAGTTTAAGAGCAACCCTGCCCTAAGTCCACTGCCCATTCTGCCTGGGACCTCCCTTCTCTGAACCCTCCTCACTCTTGTTCTCAGATCTAAAGCCAGATTTGGGTGCTTAAGAACTCGGCAAAACATTTCTAGGTTCACTTGTTGAGTTTAATATGTACATTGAAGATTTATTTCTGCATTCTCTATTCTATTCCATTGGTCTATTTGTCTGTTTGTGTGCCAGCACTATGCTGTTTGGGTTACTACAGCTTTATAGTATCTTTTGAAGTGAGGTGGTGTGATGACTCCAGCTTTGTTCTTTTTTCTCAGGATTGCTTTGGCTATATAGGGTCTTTTGTAGTTTCATATGAATTTAATTGCTTTTTCTATATCTGTGAAGAATGTCATTGGTATTTTGATAAGGATTGCATTGAATCTGTAGATTGCTTTGAGTAGTACAGACACTTTAGCAATATTAATTCTTCCAGTCTATGAACACGGGATATCTTTCCATTTTTTTTTTTTTCTGTGTCCTCTTTAATTTCTTTCATTAGTGTTTTATAGTTTTCATTGTAGAGCTCTTTCAACTCTTTGGTTAAATTCATCCCTAGGTGTTTTTTTATTGTTGTTGTTGGTTTTGTTTTGTTTTTGTAGCTGTTATAAATTAAACTGCTTTCTTGATTTTTTTCAGATTGTTCACTGTTAGCAAATGGAAATGCTACTGATTTTGCATGTTGACTTTGTATCCTCCAACTTTACTGAGTTCATTTAGCAATTCTAACAGTTTTTGGCATGATCTTAAGGTTTTTCTAAATATAAGATCATGCCATCTGCAAACAAGGACAATTTGACTTATTTTTTTTTTCTTTTTTTTCTTTTTTTTTTTTTGAGATGGAGTCTCGATCTCTCACCCAGGCTGGAGTGCAGTGGCGCCATCTTGGCTCACTGCAAGCTCCACCTCCTGGGTTCAGGCCATTCTCCTGCCTCAGCCTCCCAAGTAGCTGGGACTACAGGCGCCCGCCACCACCCCTGGCTAATTTTTTTGTATTTTTTAGTAGAGACAGGGTTTCACCATGTTAGCCAGGATGGTCCCAATCTCCTGATCTCGTGATCTGCCCACCTCAGCATCCCAAAGTGCTGGGATTACAGGCGTGAGCCATCACGCCCACCTGACTTACTTTTTTTCTATTTTGAATGTCCTTTGTTTCTTTCTCTTGTCTAATTGCTTGGGCTAGAACTTTCAGTACTGCATTGAATAAAAGTGGTGACAGTGAACATCCTTGTCTTGTACCAGATCTTAAAGGAAAGGCTGGACATTAGTTGGATGTTAACTGTGGATTTGTCATACATTACCTTGATTGTTTTGAGGTGTGTTCCTTCTATACCCCATTTATCAAGGGTTTATGAAAAGATGATGAATGTATGTTAAGGGAAATAAGCCAGGCACAAAAAGACAAATATTGCATGTTTTCACTCATGTGGAAACTAACAAAGTTTATCTCATGGATATAAAGAGTAGAATGGTGATTAACAGAGATTAGTTAATGTAGGGGGGAGGTAGGGATAAAGAGAGGTTGGTTAATGGGTAACAAAAATACATTTCAATAGAAGGACTAAGTTATTGTGTTCAATAGCACAGTAGGCTATCATTTTTGTATTTCACAATAGCTAAAGAGGAAGATTTGTGATGTTCCCAATACAAAAAAAATTGATACAAGTCTGAGGTGATGAATATCCCAGTTACCTTGATTTGATCATTATGTATTATATGCTTGTATCAAAATATCACATGTATCCCATAAATATTATATGTACAATTATTATGTATACATTGAAAATGTACATTGAAGACCCATAGTGACAAGTGGTTTTTACTTTGGTTCAATTTATATTTCAGATTAAAGGTTATTTGGAGATTTAGTTCAAGAAACTTTTAGCTCAGATGTGCTAAACCCAGTCTTGAGCACAAAGAAAGGAACCCCACATCCTCCTTTTGTCTTCCTGGATGAGGCAATGAGAAGGGGTCAAAAGGGCTTGGGGGTCTGATGGAAACAGTACCTTATCCTCACCCCTTCCATGAGGCAGAGTTGTTGCTGGGAAAAGCTGACCCCTAGGGACTATTCTGCCTGTTGTCTTGAGTCCAGGTGTTGCTGAGTGAACGCTGCACTCAATGGGTTGTGAGCAGGGTGTTGCCTGTCACTTCCAGGAGGGGAGAGTGGAGATGCCTGGGGCTAGCATGCAGTGAACTGCGTAGTGACCCGGGGGAACTATTGGAGAGGCTTCCATGTCTTCACTGGGGTGGGGCGTAGTTACAAGGGCAGGTTTGTTGATGCTCATCAGACTGCACACATACATTTTATTGTATGTAAATCCTGCCTAAAATGTAATTCTGTATACAATTTCATTCTAAGTAAAATCAACCAACATGGGCAAAAGAACTTTACAAATTACAAAGTACTGTGGAAAGACAAGGCCATTGTCATTAGTCCAACCATACAGTGTGAGTGTAGAATTCTGTGAAGTTTCTCAGACATGGGGGCTTATCCTAGAGCCCAGGCTGAGCCTAAGGAAAAATTGCCAGTAAGGGGCTTTAGCTTCGGTGCAAAGTACAAGACCTGGCTCAGGGGCCAGAGGACAAGAGTCTAGAGTTAAGCATGAACAGCCAGGAGGAAAAAAAGGTAGACACACAGGCAGGAGTGGCACTCTGCTCAATTCCCTGCTCTGGGTAAGGAGGTGGGAGCCAGTAATGCAAATGGAAGTACATTAGGGTACTAGTTTATACTCCATTAACAGGATGAAAAGCATCTACCCCTGGGCAGTACCCACTATTTCTGTTTAACTTTGCTGCCCTGTCTTTCTGCTCTCTTTCCACCTTCATCCTGCAGTCTAGGCAAGCTTCCCAGAATGGAAACCCAATCCCACTCTTACTATCTCACTTAACTATACTCTGACTTCCCATGGCCTTCAATTTAAAGCCAGAGTCATCTACAATGCTGTGGAGACCTCCTGGGCTCTGGTCCTGCTTGCCCTTCAGGCAGGCTCCCATGTGACCCTTTGCAGTTCCCCAAACTTGTCGCTGCTTCCTCACATCAACATGGAGCACTGGGGCTTCCAGGAGACATTAAGAACCAGCTACCTGGCCGGGCGCGGTGGCTCAAGCCTGTAATCCCAGCACTTTGGGAGGCCGAGACGGGCGGATCACGAGGTCAGGAGATCAAGACCATCCTGGCTAACACGGTGAAACCCTGTCTCTACTAAAAAATACAAAAAAAAAACTAGCTGGGCGAGGTGGCGAAGCCTGTAGTCCCAGCTACTCGGGAGGCTGAGGCAGAAGAATGGCGGGAACCCGGGAGGCGGAGCTTGCAGTGAGCTGAGATCCGGCCACTGCACTCCAGCCCAAGCGACAAAGTGAGACTCCGTCTCAAAAACAAACAAACAAAAAAAAGAACCAGCTAGCTGGTAGTTCAGACAATGCAGATGAGAGGCAGAGAAGCCCCCGTTGCTGTCTGTGAGGCCATGGTGTCAGCAGCCACGGAGGGCCTAGGAAGGGCAAGTAGAGTGTATACGAGATTCTGAGACTGAGACAGAAGCAGCTGTAACCTTAGTGAGGTTGGCATCATCAGAGGGAGCTGAGCAGAGACAGTTCCTTCTACATCAGCATTCCTTGTGGCCTCTCTTCCCACTGTCTTTAGGGAGCACCCTCCAGACTGCAATCTTCTACTGTTAACATTTACTCCTTGCCAAGCTCTGTGCTAAGCTTCACAGGGAGAACTATGTTGACAGACCTCACAACCCCATGTAGCAGACCTTATCACTATCCCCATTATACACTTGGGGAAACTAAGGCCCAGAGAGGAAAAGTCTCTTGCTCAAGGTCCTGTGGCTGGATTTACGAACATAAGTGATGGATGTCACTGCCAGCCCTGGCCCCTGGGCCATTCTGCACAGCCCTCCAGGCGCTCTCTCTTTGTACTTATCAGCTGGCTACAGACAGAGCACTTAACTGAGAGTCCAATGGGTTATGAGGGATGGTGGAACTGTGGGAACAAAGAAGCATGACGCCTTCCTTACTCCTGGAGAAGAGCAACCCTGGACAGATGTCCCGCCAGGAGCATCTATTGCTGAGAAATAAACTCCCATTGTGTGATTTTTTTTTTTTTTACTAAGGTATACTTGTTATAGCAGCACAACCTAGCCTATTATATTAAGAAGTAATAGCAACTTTACAATGGAGAAACCTGAAAGATATTAACCTTAACCAAGGTTAACATCACCAGTAATATGACTCGTTGACGTCACGTATCTCCTGATAAAATGCACTGAGATGGGCGTATCATTGCCGTGGTTTTCTTGCCAAAAATGCATAACCTCAATCTGATCACAAGAAAACTTCAGACGAGCTCAGATTAGGAAACATTCTACAAAATGGCCAATAATTTTCTTAATTATCGAGGTCTTGGTAGATGCCAGAACTGCCGCCGTTTGAAGGAGACTGAGGGGACATGACAATTAAATGCAAAGAATTGGATCCTGGATCAGGAAAAAAAAGACATCCATAGAAACTGGTGAAATGCAAATGAGGTCTGTTCGTGAGCAATATTGTTTCTGTGAACATTTCCTGCTTTCAGTAAGTGTACTGTGATTATCTAAAATGTGAACGTGAGGAGAAGCTGCATGAAGGAGATAGTGGAATTCTGTGTCTAATTTTTGCAAGTTTTCAGTAAGTCTAAAATTCCATTTCAAAATCACAAGCTGAAATCAGTAAGAGTACATGTGGTGATGAGTTGCCATCCGAGGACCTTTATGGTGGCTTTGTCCACAGTGCATTGCCAGCAATCCTGGCTAATGTTGACCCACATCAGTTTACAAAAAAATATTTGTTACCGCAAACCCCATTTTTCCAAGCTCAGCTCAAGGCCCGCCTTATTTACTAGACCTAGACCTCTGGGCATATTTGATTGAATGGTTTTCTTGCTCCCTTGGCATTTGATATGGAGTTAGTAACTGTGTGTTTGATTATAAGCTCTCTGAGGGGCCAGACTGGGGCTCTGTGGCCACATTCCATTCTGCACAAGGCTGCAGAAAACTTCCTCAGCCAGGAATGGAGCCTGGCATTGCAGCTTTCCCAGTGACTTACTCGTGTCCCTGCCTGGGAAGGCTAGTCAGTAGGAGCATGCTGGTCTTCAGCAGCCCCTCCAACCCTCCTTGGGCCCCCATCGTGATAGGACCCTGAGATGATGCTGTTTTCTTCACTCGCTGTGGACTTCTGACCACAATCAGGACAACTGTTGAAGAGCCATATATTGGCCAGTACTGAAGGAGCTTCTGTACTGGGGTCAACACCGGCCTTATAAGGTAGGCAGGGAGCTCCTTTTGTGTGACAGTGCGGATGGTGGCATGTCCGTCCCTAGAGGTGCAGGCTGCAAGGTCGAGGGGTTGGCTTCCCAGAAGCACGATGAGCAGGGATGTCATCAGATCCCAGAAACAAACGTGCACAGTTTCAAAGGCAAGGACCCCACCTGCAGCCCAGGAGTGGGAGGTGGTGCTGGATAACAGCTCAAATGAGGCCCAGCCCAGAATGCATTAGGACAGATTTGGGCAGTGAATGAACCAGCGCTTTAATAATGGAGAACAAGGCAGCTGTCGGCATTACCTGGAGACCTGTGACTCCCACTTACTGGGCAGTTAAATGGGGCAGGGCAGGGAAAGAGGGTGTCAGTACTCCATGGGGTGCTCTGGACCTCAGAGCAGCAGAAATGGGGTGCTGGGCAAAGTGCAGCCCCAGGACCTCAGGGCCACAGTCCCAGCAGAAGGAGGCTGGCAAAGGCCAAGAGGCTGAGGGAAGCTTTGAAGCCCATGTTGTGGGAAGTGGTCGGCGTAGACGTGGGGGTTAAGCTGTTTACGTTTGCACACTGAAACTTTCGAAAGATGACTCCTCCAAAAGTCTTATTTTCACCAGACAGGAACTGACAGGTGGCGTTACTGACATTGGAACAGCCCTTCACCACGAGACTGTTAGACTCAGTGTCTGTGAATGCAAAGGAGACAGGAGGGATGCCACTCAGTCCTTTGTCCTTCCACTGCTCTCAGTTCGTCACCTGCAGCGTGGTGGCCCGGTGACCGGCAGGAGCTGGTGTGCTCCTGAAACCCAGGCAGGAAGGAGCCTGCGTGCTCAGAGTCAAGAACAGCACGTGGCAATGGCAGGGAGACCCTGGAGGCCAGAGGCCTAGACTCCCACCGCCACCTGGCCCTGGAGGCAGCAGACTCCTGGGGCGAGTGGCCAGCCCAGGCTAAACAGTGAAGGTCAGAGCTGGACCTGGGACTCACATCTCCTGTGTTCCTGTGTAGCTGGAAGGTGAGGAAACCAGGAACAGGTTCAAAAGGCAGTTCTCTGTTCTCGGTTCAGGAAGGGGTCAGTACCTTGGGCTCCCCTCTCCCCTTCCAGGCTTTGTTTTCCGTCCTCACTCCTCTCTGGACCTGAGTCCTCCCTGCCTGAGTTTTCCCCGAGAAGAAGGAAGGGCCACCAGGAGGGATGTAAGAGACCACGTCTTGTCTCTGCCATAAATTGGGGTTCTGCTATGTTTAATCATGTTTTGAGATTCAGGTGCTAGTAAAAGGCCTAGGGCGTTTGCACAGAAGATGTAGTTCTGATAGCAGCTACCTGTTATTGAGCACGTACTGTGTGCCCCGATTGCTCTGTCAGCTGCAATTCACACAGCCGTAGAGGCAGGTACCTCACAGAGGCCAAGGGACTCACGGAGGTGAAGTGACTCCACTCACCACTTTTCAGTGGCAGGGCTGCAATTTGAGTTCAAGGCTGGCTCTAGGAGCAGACATGAAGCAAGGCTGCAATTTGAGTTCAAGGCTGGCTCTAGGACCAGGCATGGTGGCTCACACCTGTAATCTTAGCACTTTGGGAGGCCGAGGTGAGAGGATTACTTGAGGCCAGGAGTTTGAGACCAGACTGGGAAACATTGTCTCTACAAAAAATTAAAAAGTTATCCAGGGGTGGTGGCATGTGCCTGCAGTCCACTACTGGGGAGGCTGAGATGGGAGATCGACTTGAGCCAGGAGTTTGAGGCAGCAGTGAGCCAGTGATCGCACCCCTGCATTCTAACCTGGGCGACAGAGCAAGACCCTGTCTCAAACAGCAACAACAACAATGGCTGATTCTAAACTTGCTTGGAAAAGGAGTGGGAAACCTCCAAATGCTGTTTTATAGCAAGCATCAGTGCTGACGTTTTTTGTTTTGAGATGGAGTCTCGCTCTGTCGTCCAGGCTGGAGTGTAGTGGTGCAATCTTGGCTCACTGAAGGCTCCATCCCCCAGGTGCAAGCGGTTCTCCTGCCTCAGCCTCCTGAGTAGTTGGGACTACAGGTGCATGCCACCACACCTGGCTAATTTTTGTATTTCTAGTAGAGACGGGGTTTCACCATGTTGGCCAGGCTGATCTTGAACTCCTGACCTCAAGTGATCAGCCTGCCTTGGCCTCTCAAAGAGCTGGGATTACAGGCATGAGCCACCACACCTGGCCAGTGCTGAAAACTGAGTTAGAGTGAGTTAAGGATGTGTGTTTCATGGAACATTTCTACTGTATTTAAAAAAATGATCTTGAACAAAAAGAAACAAAAATACCCCTACATTTATGATAGCTTTGATCTGTCTGGCTTTCAGCGTAAGTCAAGTCCTATGAGAAAGAAGAAAATTGATCCCTTTTATCAGACCTGGGGACAAGATAAGCAGAGAGAGAAAGATCTTTCTGATGTCATGTTGCCTTAGGACACAGCTTTAGAATTTAAAATCATAGCAGTTTAGACATCCCAGAAATCTTAAAAGTGAAAGGCGCTTTAAATGGATATTACTAAGGAAAGAAGCCGTTTTGAAAAGGCTACATACTGTATGATTTCAACTATAGGACAGTGTGGAAAAGGCAAAACTCTGGAGGCAGTAACAAAGATCAGTGGTTGTCAGAGCTTGGAGGGCAGGGAGGGGTGAGTAGGTAGAGCACAGAGGAATTTCCAAGCGCAGTGGAAATGTTTACAATGGTGGACGCATATCATTATACATTTGAACCAAACTCAATTAATGGCAACACCAAGGGGCTCCTAATGTAAGCTCGTCAATCCTTGATGATGCTGTATCAATGTAGCCGCCTCATTGCTTAGGAACAAAATGCACCCCTGGTGGGATGTTGGCAGGGGAGGCTATGCCTGGGTACATGATGGTAGCGGGGAGGTTATGCCTGGTGAGCATGCCGGGCAGCCGGGAGGCTGGTGCTTGCGGGGATGCTATGGGATTTGCTGGGGATGTTGGCAGCGGGGAGGTTATGCTCTGGTGGGTATGATGGTAGCAGGGGAGGTTATGCTCTGGTGAGGATGTTAAGGCCATGCGATGTCACGCTCGCGGCGGGACGCTCGGCTACGATGCTTCACAGTCCTGGCGGGCAATGACTTAGCGATGCTGGCTTTTGTCCCCGGCGATGGACGCCGGCGGCGGGGAGGTTGCGCCCATCAGACGCTCGCTGGCACGCGATAACATGTCTGGCGGTGATCGCCGGGTTGTTATGATAACATGTCCGGCGAGGACCGCCAAGGTTATGATGTCATGCCTGCGGCGGATGTCGATGCCGCGTCCGGCGATATCGCCAGCAGAGACTACGTCTGCGGACGTCAAGGCGATATCATCCGTCAGGGACGTCACAGCGATAGCCATGCCCGTCAGACGTCACAGCGATACATGCCCGGCGGACGTCAAGGTTATGGGAGGTTATGCATGTCAGGTAGATGGGAAATTTCTATCACTTCTGCCCAATTTTGCTGTGAATCTAAAACTACTCTGAAAAATAAAGTGTATTTTTAAAAAATAGTAAAAAGACGTTCAGGGCTGGGCACTGTGGCTCACACCTGTAATCCCAGCACCTTGGGAGACCAAGGTGGGCGGATCACCTGAGGTCAGGTGTTTGAGACCAGCCTGGCCAACATGGCGAAACCCCGTCTGTACTAAAAATACAAAAAGCAGTCGGGTATGGTGGCACATGTCTATAATCCCAGCTACCCGGGAAGCTGAGGCAGGAGAATCACTTGAACGCAGAGAATCGCTTGAACCCAGGAGACTGAGGTTGCAGTGAGCTCAGATCGTACCACTGCACTCCAGCCTGGGTGACAGAGCAAGATTTCCTCTCAAAAAACAAAACAAAAAAAAAACAAAAAAAAAGAGGTTCAGTATAAGCAGTGCTTGACGCCGCTGAAAAATCCATAATTACAGTTAAACACTGATTTATGATGCTAGAATTGAAACTTAACAAATATTGAAATGAAACTGTACCTGGATATTAGTGCTCTTAAACTCTTATTATTTGGAGCCATATTTTGGCAGAGACTGGCTTGTTGTTCATTTTAGCTTCATGCCTCTTTCTTTCCTTCGGGGTCATACTACCTGACTGTGTCAGGCTCCCTTACAGCCAAGATGACTGTCTTACTGGGTCCTAACCAGTGAACTGTGGGAGGAAGTGATGCATTCACATCCCAGCCCAACCCACAGAAACCCACCTGCCTTCCTCCACTACCTCTCTCTGCTACTGCTGGCAAGAAAGGATACAGCACAGAGCTGCCAAGACCTGGTGAGCGGGGGCCAGAGCTACAGGACAGAAGGAGCCCATGGCCTGGACTCTGCAATTAACTGCTCCAGCAAGAAATAAACATCTATTGTATTGAGCCATAGGCTTTGGAGGTTGTTCTTTAACTCTTTAACTAGTTAAGGTTTCTAAATCTTCTTAGCTTTAATTTCTAAGGCAGTGTATACTGACAGATGGAGTCCACATAAACAGAAGTTCTTTGGGGTCCTCAATAATTTTTAAGACATAGAGTCTTAACAGAGGGCCTGAGATCACAAGATTTGAGAACTACTGATGGCCTCTAATGCCCCTCTAACACAACCTGAATCACTAAGAAAGAGGGGAGGCATGGAGGAAGTGCTGGTTTGCCCCATTTGTTTCCTGCGTAATTGCTGTAAGTCAGATGTTGATGCCATCTGGATACTCACTGAAGTGCCTGGACTTAAGATGTCCACCCAAGGGAAAGGAGAACAGGTGAAAAAGGAAGAGCCATAGCTGGGAGGACACAGGAAGGCCACTCGCACAGCCAGCACCCACCCAGGGCATTGCTGGTGTTATTAACAGCAATTAACTTACCTTAACTAATAAATTTAATAACCTTTAACTCTTTGGGCAAATGTTAGAAATGTGTGTTTTACAATGGTTAGTATCAAATTGCTTTTATAGAAAAGGACAATTGGTTGGACTTTAAAACCCAATTTGACTCTTTCCGCCAGGTGATCCAAGCTACCAAAAGCCAACACCTCTTAGTGACAAGTAGAGAAGAAAAGTGTAGATATAAAAGGAAATAAAAGTTGCACCAACCCTCACCTACAGAATGATGCAACCTGGTAAAGAAGTAAATGTGAGGAGGGGTGTGATGCGCTTAGACAAACGTGACTGGATTACAAGCCACAGGAGAATAGAGTTCAAGGGAAGCGTAGCCCAGGAGAAACAGCTCTGGTCTAAGAAGGCAAAAATAGCAACGAGCTCAAGGCTACATGAACAGCCTCTTTATTTAAAGACATTATGACCTTTATCCCCCTTGTTCCACTACTCCCCTGGTCCTTCTGTGTTAACCCAGCATTTGTGAACCAAGACCTGACATGTTCCCAGCTCAAGTCCCACAGAGGAATTGGAACTACAAGACTTACCATTCTTAAATTCTGCAACTAGAAAGACACACTGCTCTTCTTCATAACATTTCCAGGACTTCTCACTACAGGAAGTTCCATTAGAGGCATAACAAGCAAGGCACTCTGCATTGCTGGACACATTCTTCTGGGGAGGGTCTGGAACAGTCAGAGTCATTGCTCAGGACAGTGTTATCATACGGAACATGGGAGGAAGGGGATAGGCAAGCAAAGAAACCACCAAAGAGATCCTGAGAACGGAGCAATTGCATCCTTGGGAATCTCAGATCTAGCCTTGAAAACACCATGTCCCCTCAAAATATTTATTATACACAGCTCCACAGATCTGCCCTTACAGACTATCTAGTCTTCAAGAACTATGGCCATCAGTGTGTTGGGGTATAGACTGAGAAAGGTAAGATTTTGAGCTAAAACCAAACTATAGTCAACATCAACATTAGCCATCATGAACATTTGCCAACAAGTGGGTGACTGTTACCAAATCTTGCTCTGAACGAATAAACACAGGCCATTATTTAACATTATGACTAGAAGAAAAAAATGTATAATGAGACCAGCTCTGCTCTTAATTAACTGTGCTTTACGACCATGGCCAATAAACTTTGCCTTTTCAGCCACATTTTCTGTTTTTCAAAGAGAGCTTTGGTCTAGATCAGCAGGTCTCAAATCGTGGTCCAGGATGTCCCAAGTCCCTGAGACCTTACAGGGAGTGCTGCAGGGTTCACACCATCGTGGTCCAGGATGTCCCGAGTCCCTGAGACCTTACAGGGAGTGCTGCAGGGCTCAAACCATCGTGGTCCAGGATGTCCTGAGTCCCTGAGACCTTACAGGGCTCAAACCATCATCATGATAATACTAAAATATTATTTACTTATTTCACTCTCTTTCTCTTGTGAACATAAAGTGGAGTTTTCCAGAGGCTCCATGGTGCATGAGACTGTAACAGACTAAATGCACAAGTAAATATGAGAATCCAGCTGTCTTCTATTAAGTCAGAAACTAAAGAATTTGCAAAAAGTATAATAACAATGCCACCCTTCCTATTGTATATGTTTCTTTTGGAAAATATATTAATGTTGATGTGTCATGGGTTTTGGTTATTTTGGAGAGCTAGTTACAATTTCTAAATTTTCTTAGCTTTAATTTCTAAGACAGTGCGTATTGACAGGTGGAGTCCACATAAACGAAAGCTCTTTGGGGGCCTCAATAATTTTTAAGACATAATGTCTTAACAGAGGGCCGGAGATCACAAAATTTGAGAACTACTGATGGGAACTAATGTCCGTGTCGCACAACTTGCAATGTCTGTCTTCACTAAGAAACAGGGGAAGTGCTGGTTTGCCCCATTTGTTTCCCGTGTAATTGCTGTAAGTCAGATGTTGATGCCATCACTGAAGTGCCTGGACTTGAGGTGTCCACCCAGGGGTAAGGAGAGCAGGTGAAAAAGGAAGAGCCAGGGCTGGGAGGACAGAGAGGCCACTGCGACACAGCCACCCAGGCACGCCACCTCCAGGGCACGCCTGGCCAGCACTCCACCAGGCATCAGCCTCAAGAAAGCCAGCACCCACCAGGGCATCGCCACGCTGCCAGCACCCACCCAGGCATCAGCCACCTCCAGGGCACGCCTCGCCGCTGCCAGCACCCACCAGGGCATCGTCACAAGTGCCAGCTTCACTCAAGGGCACTGGCCAAGGCCAGCCACCCAGGGCATCACCAGCTGCCAGCACTCCACCAGGGTACTGGTGTTGCCACAGTCCTTTCCCTTGGCAGCACTGGCTTACTTAAACGAAAGCGTTTCTAGGCAGACACGCGGAGGCAGTGAAGGCTGTAACGCGCGCCTCCTCATCACTGCAGTTCTTCGCAGAGCAGAACATTTTCTGGTATAATCTGATTGCTGTCTCTACACAAAGACAAACACAGACTGTCAGCCCGACATGAGGAGGTGTGGGAGTGGGTGGAGACCCGAACAGCAACTCGTTTCAGGCAAAGGCAGGGCCGTAAACTCTCGTGTGATGCGGCTTGAGACACTGAGAGGGTTTTCTGGAAAAAATAATAATAATTCTTCCCCATCAGGTAGCCCCTCCTTTGAGCAGGAGACTATCAGAGGTGCAGGTTAAACTCCAGGCAAAAGTGACTGGGAGCCTGAAGATGGGTGGTCCAGGTGGGCAGTCCCTGAAGCCACCGGTAAGTCCTAAGATCTGTAAAACGATCAACAGACGGATGAGCCTTATGTACAATATGACATCCACAGTTCCTGCCTAAAAATTGAACCTGAATCCAGTCAAGCTTCTAGCCAGAGCTATCTATTATGGTAGCCACTAGCTATTTGTGCCTATTTAAATTTAAATCTTATTAATTAAAATCAAATCAAATTTAAAATTAAGCTTCTCAGTCAGAGCAGCCACATATGAAGTGCTCAGTGGCCACATGTGACTGCAGAACGGCATGGTGTTAACACAGATACTTCCACCACTGAAGAAAGTACTACTGGACAGCCCTGATTACCTACACAGAAATACTGAGAACAGGAGAGCAAGTTATATCATACCACGAGGGAGCAATCAACCACAGCTAGAACGTGGGACAGCTACAGGGCAAGTGACCCATTTCTCCAACAAACCAACAGGATTGAACAAAAAATGATGGACGCTCTTATAAAACAAGTTAGGTTTAACAGACCTAACAGCAAAATGGGGCATGTGGCTGGGATCCTAATTCCACATGTAGACCATATCATGACATCTTTGAAACAATTAAGAAATGTTTAAGATGGCCTAGGTATTAGAAGAAATTAAAGAAATACAGTTAACTTTCTCAGGTATGATAACAGTATGTGTCTTAGTTCATTTTGTGTTGCTATACCAGAATATCATGGATTGGGTAATCTATAAAGAGAATAAATGTATTGTTTACAGTCCTAGAGTCTGCAAAGTACATCAAAGTGCCAGCCTCTGGTGAAGACTTTCTTCTGCATCATCCCGTGGTGAAGGGCAAGAGAGGGTGAGAGCAAGTGAGAGAAAGAGGGGGCCAGACTCCCTTTTATCAGGAACCCACCTCCATACTCACGACATTAATGCATTTGCAAGGGCGGGGTCCTCATGGCCTAATCACCTCTGAATGTCCCACCTCTTAATGCCATCACAATGGCAATTAAGTTTCAACGTTAGTTTTGGAGGGAATATTCAAACCATAGCAATATGGTAGTTATGTAAAAAAAATTATGATCCGAGATAAATAGTGAAGTATTTATGGAGAAAATGACCAATGACATGTACACACATACACGTATATATGTGTGTGTCATGTCTATTTATATAATGTTTAATTTAAAATACCATAGCCAAAAATACTATAGTAAGAAAAAAAACTATAGTGAAAAAATAGCAAAATGTTAATAACTGCTGGCACAGGGTAGTGGTTACAGGGCAGTTCGTTACACTCTTCTTCCTTCTTTAAACATACACGAAGTGCGTTTGAACATGTCTATTACAAAAAGTTAAGAAGAAATCTAAGTGCTGTGAGAAAGAGGGTACAATAGTGGTTACGCTCCAAACACCCTGTGGGGAGGTCTTGAACGAAGGAAAGTATGTTTGATCCAGGAGAGGAGGAACCATGAGGGAGAGATAAAAGGGCTGGGGAAAAGGAAGAATGAAAGCTTCCAGAGCAAATCTGCCTGGTAATTTAACTAAGAGCTGCCCTTGCTTCCCACATCCACGTACATGCCTCTAGAATGAAGCTTTGTGATCAAGGGCATGAGTGTCCAAAACACGAGGGTCTCCCATGTGCTTTGACCCCGTGTTCTTGTCTGGCTCCTGCTTGTCTCAGCCATGCGTTGTTTCCCCTGGGAGTCACCTTTGTGGTTTCCTCTCTCCTTGGACAGCATGTCCCCATCTCTGCCTTTCTTTCCTGCCTGGACGTCGTCTCCAGCTCCCTCCCGGTGCAAGCCCCAGAGGCGGGAAGGACACACACACCTCGGCTCACCTGGAGAGGAGCTGGCTGAGGAGCTGACACAGCTGGTGTTGGCGTGCGAGGGACATTCAGAGGCAGTGCTGTTGACACAGGATTGTTCCCATGAATTACACTGCACACAGCTCAGAGATTCTGAGGACACAAGACGTCCAACACCAGTCAACATTCAGCAGACATTTATGGAGCAGACTCTACTCTAGGAAAAGCACTGCTCCCACCTTGCAGTAAGAGACAGGTGGGATGGCATCCCTGCCCTCTGGGGATCCCTGACATTGATGCTGTAAGATGAGCCACCCTAATGAGTTTCTCCCACTGCTCACTATTCCCCAGTGGAAAGATCCAACCTTCAACAACAATACAGAGTGGCCCCTTGAAAGCAGGCTGCACAGACAGGTCTCGTGGTCATCACTAACCATAATTTACCGTGCGAGGCCCTCAGGGCTTTGACAGCAAGAAGACACTGGTGAGGTGGAAAAGGGGTCTCCATCCTAAAAAGGGGCCACATGAGTTCTCTTACCTACAGCTGCAACCACAAGCACTGCAGTGATACCAGCGACGAGGACGCCCTTCATGGTGCCGGAGCTGACTTCTCCCAAGGATGGGGACCACAGGGCCTGGAGCCTGAAGAGACACAAAGAAGGCAGCCACGGGGCCTTGGAGGGCTGCGGGTTTCAATCACACTGTAACAAGCCCAGTACTCAGTCCATCCTCGTGGCAGAAAGAATGAAAATCCTGAGCTGGGAGCACAAAGCTGACTCCACCCTGCTGCAGACAGAGGTCCGAGTTTCCTGAGTCTCAGCCTGCAGGAGCATCTACACGCGGGTGGGAAACACAGCCAGGGGCGGTTTCCCATGGGGCCAAGTCAGTTGCAAAATGTGCGGGCCGATGAATTTTTAGTTTCACTTTGGGGACGGGGTCCAAGAAGAAAGAGCTGGGCTGGGGTCTGTGCCCCTCCCTCCCCCAGAGCACGATGTCCCTCCTGCAGCCAGTCTGTCACCGCATCCTTGTTTTACACTTAGGGGTTCTGCTGCTGCCACCTGCCACCACCTCCGCAATAGGCAAACATCTGTTGAGCACTTACTCCATTCCAAGCACTTTACAGGTATTAATTTATGTAATTCATCTACTGTAGCAGGCAGGTACTATTGTTAGCATCCTGAGAAAAATCAAGCCTTAGAAGGACTGGGTATTGCACTGAAAGTCAAGGTCTTACTTCTGGGAGGTATCAGAACTGGAGTTTAGCCTATGTCCCTAACCGCCAGCCCACACCGCCTTCCACTGTTCCCACAGTCCTGGGCCTGCGGCACTAAATCAGAGTTCCCCATGCACTTCCGAAGACTGTGTCACCAGTCTCTCTGCACCTTGCCTTCCCTGCCTGCAGATTGTCTGAGTTAGACCTTTGAGGATTGCAAAGGCGTGGCCACATTCATTAGAATTCGAAAGAACTCCCAGAATTCCAACTTGCTTGTGTATCACAGCCGCAGAGAGCAGGTGTGTGGCTCTGGCCTGAGCCCTTCTGGATCATTATCTCATTTACCGTATACACGGCCGCTGTGAGCCACGCACGGCTATTTACGGTTCTTTGGTTCTTCGAGGGTAGATAAAATGAAACATTCTGTTTCTCAGTAGCACCGGCTACGTTCCCAGCGCTCGGGGGCCACATGTGGCTGGTGGCCGCGGTGTTGGCCACGGCAGGCGCAGGACACTCCCATCACTGGCAAGGGAGTCCTGGAAGGATAGGTGTTGTTCCGGCAGAGGCTAGTCCCCACTCTACAGGCGGGAAAACTGCAGCAAAGCTGTAGAAGTAGCCTTAAGCTCGCCTCGGCCTCAAGGCCAAAGCCCCATTTAGGTCCTTCCAGCCGCCCAGCTGGGGGCACTGGGGAATAGCTGCTACTTACGAATAGAATCGGGCTCTGGCCTGGGAAGCCCCTATCTCTAATTCCCTACCACATAGGCACATCACACCACACACACACTACACCACACACACACACCACACACACCCCACACAACACACATACACCACACCCCACACAACACACATACACCACACAACACACAACACACACCACACACCCATGTCACACACACTACATACAAATACATATACACCTACAAATACTACTATACACCATACCCTACACACACACACACTACACACACACACCACACACAAATACACAACACATATATAATAATCATTAATAACACACAAATGCCAACATTACACTCATGTCAAGGACACAACACACACAAATAATACATACACCATAATAATAATAATAATACCCAATAACTTTAAGCACAACACACTTATATAATTGCCAGCACATAATCTACACATAACATATATATAATTTGCTATATCACACATACACCACTACACCACACAACACACATACACCACACACCATACACTCACACAACACACACCTTGCACACACACCACACACCCTACATAAATACACACACACCACACCCACACACACCCTACACAAATACACATCCCACACAAGCTCCTCCCACAAATACACACCCCACACAAATACTGTCCTACACCCCACACAACACACCCCACACACACCAGCCACCCTACTACACCCTACAATTCACACACCCCACACACCCACACATACACCACACACCACACAACACACAACACACATACACCAATATCACCATACACACACTCCATAATCTCTACATTAATACACCACACCACAATACACACACACCATACTATTAATAAATACACAACACTACATACACCTCACATAAATACACAAACACACACACACTACACCTTCACATACACACACCACACAATACACTACACCACACACACACCACACCACACTACACATACACCACACATCACACACATACAATCCCACCCTACACAACATATACACCACACACTACACAACATACAAATACACACCCTACACACCACATTACAATACACCCATAATTACACACAAATACACACACCACACACCACACACCTCACACCTACACAACACACACTACATCACACACCCCTATTAATAAATACACATACACTTACATCACACATACACCACACACTACACACCCCTACACAAATAATACTAACTACATCGCTACACACCTGGGCTACTACCCAGCTACCACCCCACACACCACACACCCTACACATCACACACACACACCATAATAATACACCACACCCTACACACAAATACACATACACCAATACACACCATACAAATACACAACATACACCTATGTCACACATACACCACATAATAACTTCTAGATACAACATATATACACTATTATCACACACACTTACACACCTACACACCCTACACACTACTACACCCCACACATCACACACACACACCACACACACACAACACCCCATACAACATACATACACCACTAATAACATAATAACACACACTCATGTCACAATACACTACTACAATAATAATAATTCACACCACAGCATTACGCCACACCACACACACCCCCCACACAACATATACACCACACCACATAATTCATACATAACACACACCTCTAATACACCACCCTACACACACATAATACACTACAATTGCCACACCACATAATAAATACACATCCTATCTCTACTAATAAATACACACACATTCTCCACACCACACACCACAACTTGGCCACACCCTACCACACCACACACCACACACACCACACACTACATCACACCACACCACACACACACACACACACCACACAACACACAACACACAACAACACACACCATGTCACACATACCACTAATACTACACCCTTTCACACCCCAAGCTTACCACACCCCACACACACACATACACCACATCACACAATAACTACTACTACACTGCCTGGCCAATACATCACACACACACACCACTGAATCTTACTACTAAACACATGTATTACACCACACACCCACACACCATACAACACTTTCACACCCCATTACTAATCTCATTAAATATTAATAACATTAATAATCTCTATTACTAACATTACATATCTTACATCATACTAATAATTCATACTAACTTTTCATATTGAATTCCCATAATAATTATTACTAATTTTCACATCACATTACACTCATTACACCCACACACTCCCATACACACCCACATGGCTACATTATCATGCACACATATACTCACATACACACTTACACTCTTACTAAATACATATTATACACTACATAAATATATAACATAACATACACATATACACCATAAGCCATACACACCTTTTACACATATACACTTACACCTTTACTACACACATGTATATACTCATACACTACATTAATTACATTAAATACATTAATTTTAATAATAATAAATATATTATATACTACATATAATTACATAATACATATTAATTTATTATTACACTATTACACTCCTACATTAACATATATTATTACACTATTTACCTTTTACTACTAATCTTCATTACTAACCATGTCATGGGTTTCACACAATTCATTACTGACCCCAATAATAAATACTACTATACAATTGGTTAATACCACACCACACACTCCACACAACATTACACCCTAATAATTCCTGGCTACAATTTACCATTAATTACATCCTACACCACACCACATTACACCATTAATAACACAGCAATACGTGAACTGAACGGCGCATACCGAAAAA